>NC_068396.1:4780553-4963053 GCF_023724105.1 Carassius gibelio
CAATTAAATTCAGATTAGACAGAGATATTAATTATTGGACCAAAAAACAGTACACAGAATCTTGTAGATTACAATTTGCAACTAGACGGATGTATTGTTACTTCCTCTACAGTCAAAAATGAAACAGTTACAAATTATCATTACTTACCTATAAGGCCCTAAATGGTTTAGCTCCTGCGTACCTAACTAGCCCTCTACCAGGTTACAATCCATCACCCTCCCTAAGGTCACAAAACAGGTAGTTCCTAGGATAGCAAAGTCCACTAAAGGAGGTAGAGCTTTTTCACATTTGGCTCCCAAACTCTGGAATAGCCTTCCTGATAATGTTTGGGGTTCAGACACACTCTCCGTTTAAATCTAGATTAAAAACGCATCTCTTTTGCCAAGCATTCAAATGTATCTCTTGAATTGTGAGTGTTGTTGCATCTGATCAAATGAGCATTCTTATTCTTTAGCTGGGGTTAAACTAATTACTTTTACTTAGTTGGATCAGCAGCTATGCTAATGATGTCTCTATTTGTTTCTATGCTTTAACTAGTATTTACACAAGCTCCAGTCTGGATCCAGAACACCTGAGAAGGGATGATGCTGACCCCTCAAAGGACCCCAGATGATGCTAACCCTGAATCAATAAACATAACTAACAAATATTGCTACAAGTGTGACTGCATCATATAATAATTATTAATTTATTATTAATATTCATCTTCTGGCTGACTATGTCTTGTATACATTTTTAAAAAAATCCTGTCATACATGCACAAACTGACAGTCACCACTTATAAGCTACTTCTAAATATTGTAGAAACATAATTTTCTGTAAAGTTGCTTTGTAACGATTTGTACTGTAAAAAGCGCTATACAAATAAACATGAATTGAATTGAATTGAATTGAATAATAATGTTCAGTAATGAAATTAATAAAATGATGAAATGCATAGATTGTGTGATGTTTAGAAAAGTTGCCATCAGCTCCTTAATTGATGAAGTAACTTTTACACATCGTGCAAGGCTTTGTGCAAAGAAGGACATATGTGCTGCTTTAAACAAAGAAAACTTAATCTAGAATCAACCGTCTGTCCATTTGCTCACACTCATTAAGATATGAAAGGAAAACTTTGAAGCACTTACCTTAAGCTATCTGACTCTACCTCTGCTAAGTTTCTCTCTTTCACTGGGAAATCTGAGATGACTAAAGAGAATTGTAATGAGTGAACTGGCAGTGGAATAAAGTCAGCATAATATTTCAAAGTCAAGTACAAACCTGTGGGGGAAATCATCGCCTTACACATTTATTTTAATAAACCTTCCCAAAGCTCAGTGATGAAATGTACAGTTGTAAATCACATGTTTTATGAAACTTGTGGTGTGCAGAATTGATAGAAAATGTCTTGATCATTTTTTATTGTGATGAATTGTTTTTAATGTTTGGATGAGCGTATGATGTTCTTCAGCAGTTTACTGGAAGAACAGCACAGCTTCTCATCGTTCCATCAGCAACTCATTGCACATGTTTACACCCGTCAAAAAAAAAAAAAAAAAAAAAAAATTGGTTGCTTTCCAAGTTGTCATGCGTTTCTCGCTGAGCAAGATACTTAAGTTCAAAGGACTCCTTCTATATATAAAGAGCCGTTAGCATTGCATATGGAGAATCAATTTCATTATTTTAAAATACATTGAAAAAAGGATTGTGGTAAATACATATATCATAAGAACTAAATATTTGCAATTTATCTACACATATTCAAGCTGACTTGAAAATTAAATGTTGAACTTGATAAATGTTGCTTTCAGCCATGGTGAGAATTCTAGACTACTTTCAAAAACGATTTTTAAAATAAAATCCTACAAACTTTTAAACAGTAGTGTATGAAGCCTACGGATGTGTTTTTGGTCAAAATACTGAAATAAACAGCGAATCAACAAACAAAGTGTTTAGGAGCTAGAATTGTGACATTTATCATCCAGATCATGCTCAATCCATCCAACCAGCCAAATCTTGACTCTCATGTGATGTGGCTACTGTACCTCAAGTGATCTCCAGTGATACCTACTTACAGGTGTATTTTTTATGTTAATACTGCATTTTGACAGGGTCTTTCATTTCAGTTTCATTCCAGTAAAGTGGGCCAAACCGCGGCTAATGAGGAGGCAAAGGTCATTTCTTCAGGTCTCACCTCTTTTCTAACACATGCGATCAAGGATGAGCCTAAAAGGCTTCTCTGAATTTCAGAAATGTCAATGGATACGCACACAGCTCTTGGGTTGCCATGGCAACATGCTGCCTGATCTAAAAACAGAAAAAAATAAATAAAATAATAATAATAAAATACATGCAGGGATATTAGGTCAGTGTCCTCACATTCACACTCACTGAATTGGGATGACTCGTTATTAAACATAACATGTTCATAACATGGGCATGTTTAGATTTTCTTAGATTGAATTAGTTCATTAAAGAGAATACATGCTTGAATATTGTATTTGGTGTCAAATCATTCAACAGAGTTCAGCTACCTAGATTTCCTAGACTTTCTTCTGCTATTTACAACATAAAGACACTTACGCCTTTACAATGTGTTTTAATTATAAACCGTGGTTGCTCAAGGTCCTTTTACTACCCTGTTCGCTTCCATCATTTTATCTGTGCATTTTAGATCTCCTATGTCATGAATATGTTACATTTATGGAATGTCAACACTTGGCATATACTATTTCCCCCCATCAAAGTGGCTTGCATTGCATTCTGGGCATGCATCTAATCAATTCATGCATTCCCTGGAAATCAAACCCATGACCTTGTCGTTGCAAGCACCATGCTCTACTGATTGTGACGTTCTAAATGTAACAGAAGGCACTGACAGATCTTTGACATTCTATTCACCTGCCTCACCTAGCCTCGTGATTGGCTGTGGGATTTAGGGGCACTATGCAGTCTCACAGGCTCAAAGGGTTAAGGGTAGGCTGGTTAGAATGGGCAAGTTAGTCCCTGCTGGCATTATGAGCAAAAAGCATGTATTTCATTGACAGACTTTGAAAGATAGACTGTGCCTGCTGGAAATACAATTATTATTATTCATTTCCTTTGCAAGAACCTGCCATGCACCAACTCACTGTGCATTGTCAAATAAACTGCTCTCCGTATGCACTTTTAAGAAAATACCCCTTGACTTCATATCTTATGTTTAAAACCTCCCAAAATATCCTTATACCAATTATATTCCCCGCTTATGCCGATAAAGGGTTCAACATCAGTTCATGATGAGATTAATGTGAAATAATGAACCCCATCCAGAGGAGCACTCCTGACCGACTCACAATTAGAACGATTAGAGGCATCTGACAAAATCCCTCTTGACCAGGGAATAAGTTTGCATTTTGTGCTGTCAGCAACTAAATTGAGATTTGCCAATCAGATCACAGTGCACACTTCCCATAGGAAATATGGTGAACATTTGCTGATTTTGATGGAGTTGCATAGAACTCCAACTTGGCAGATCATTCCTGTCATGCAGGTTGGTGTTTATGGGTAATGTTAAATTTTAATGCGATCAAACTGACTCCCTCGGGTCGGGCTGAAGGACGGTGGAAGAAGAAGAGGAGGGGATGGGTGGGTTTTATCCTGTACTGTTAATGTAAAATGTTAGAGGCACTGAAATTAAACCAGTCATTTTTGAGTTTTGCAATGTTAATCATAATAACTTAAATTAATCCCAGTACAGACGTTATATGTCATATTACTGAAATCAAAGGGCATTATCAATAATTGTCACTTTAAATTTAAATAAACAATTTTAAAAACAAAATCAATGGTCTTGGTAAAAAAAAAAAAAAAAAAAAAAAAAATACAAGCACATAAATTCATTACTGTCATATTCCATTTCTTTAAAATTAACCCCCATCAAGCAATATTTGTTGACCCCATAGATGAATAAATGGACAAGCAAATAAATTATAGTTTTAATATTTTGCAATGGTTGAAATAAGTAAAACATACACAGGTACAGTGAATTTAAATTTGTAGAGCTTTGAATGCTGCTCATCCAGTCATAACTTCTATATTTTAATAAAATGTTAACTTTGAAAAATCACACATACACTGTTCAAATAGACTGCATGCATTGTAATAATAATTGTATTAATATTAAATGAATGAATGAATGAATGAATGAATGAAAGTATGAATGAATTAATTAATTAATTAAGTCATTGATGATTCCCTGCTTTAACAAACTGCTTAGGGAGCAAAGAAGGCGTTCGGAAAACAGCAACAGGTCTGCCAAGCATATGGCGTCCCCCAAGGATCTCCACATGCCTAAATATCCTTCACAACCCCTTCCAGCGCTGTCGCAACACCAATCATATGCCTACCTGCATTTTCAGATGATTCCAGCATGGTGTGTTGAAGAATGGGTCATGAAAGAACCAGAGTTTGAATGACTTATAATTGAAAAACAAACGTTTGGATGCAATAAATAATTTGTAGGATTTACTTGATAAAATCTTTTTAGATTATTAATTTAGCTGACGCTTTTATCCAAAGCGACTTACAATTGCTATACATGTCAGAGGTCGCACGCCTCTGCAGCAACTAGGGGTTAAGTGTCTTGCTCAGGAACACATTGGTGTCTCACACCAAAAGCATGTGTCTTATCCACTGTGCCATCAACACCCTAAAAATCTTTGTAACAATTAGCCATTTTTAAGTTAGTTTTTACTCCTATTGCTCTGTACAATTTACCTGTTATAGTTGAGTAAAATCAAGATAGATATCATGTAGACCACATCTACATAATTGATAATTTCTGAGTATGAATTTGTCAGTACAAAACTCCTGCTGTAACAGAATTGCAAGTTACTACACCTAAATAAAAACACAGCAGAAATAAATATTAATTATTCATGCCCCAGTGCACAATGGGAACACCAATATCAGAAACGTTGAGGTCTTAATTAATTTTATAATTTTTATATTTATGCTTTAATTTCTAAAGCTGATTTGAGTACTATAATTCATTATATTATTTTTTTTTTTTTATTATTGACCGAACTAACTGTTTTCATAGAAGTGTGTTTTTCTGCAATGCAATGCAATGTATCAGTGGATCTGCTTGTTATTTATTGTTTTACTATTGCTAAATAATTAGAATAATAGTAAAGTTTTTTAAATCATAAAACAACAAGCACATTGAGAATGATATCCATATTTGACAACAAAAGTAATTCCAATTTTATGTCTTTGAATGTGTGCAGGATTTAGAAAATCATTAGAAAGCAGTCTTTTGACTGATGGAATATCTGTGCCTTGTGAATATGTCATGGGAATTCCACGAATTCCCATGAATATTTTATTTTATTTTTTCTTTAAAATAAGATTAAGATATCCGCTCAGAACAGAACACAGGGCTTATATGCAAATATCACCTGAAACCAATCAAAAGTGTCCTCCACTTAATTGCTCAAATGGTTTCCATGGTGATGAAGTACCAGGTTC
The DNA here is from genome assembly GCF_023724105.1 of Carassius gibelio. Taxonomy (NCBI): domain Eukaryota; kingdom Metazoa; phylum Chordata; class Actinopteri; order Cypriniformes; family Cyprinidae; genus Carassius; species Carassius gibelio. The sequence goes on from NC_068396.1 coordinate 4,786,048, forward strand.
CTCCAGGTGGAAGGAAGGAAGGACACATGTCTTATCTGATAGTCTGTTGGTCACAACAGCTGATGTTCTTCTGAGAAAATACAAGCTAGTTTCTAATGCTGTTGACTGGTGGAATTACAGAAAAAAAGAGCACATGCAACGAACAAAGCAAAGCATGCAATGACGGTTAATATTTGAAAGGATACTATGATGACAAAATTATTGCTTTCCTTTTTCAAACTGATTTTATTTTATTCTATTATTATTATTATTATTATTATTTTTTTTTATTTTTTTTATTATTATTATTATTTTTTTATTTATTTATTTATTTATTTATTTTATTTTTTTTGCAGTGTTTCATGAATAAGGCTGACCTGAAAAATGAAAGCTATATCATACACTAGGAGAATGTTGAGCTATATCAACGCTTATTTACACTAGGGGTTTGACAATAAACATGAAATATGAAATATGTACATTTTCTTATTATTCGTATTATTATTTTATATTAAAATAAAGTATATTTATAATGAAATATCTTTATCGCTGCTTAGAGTATTATGAAATAATTTATGTGCCTTATTCTGTGTAAGAAGCCACATCATCTCACAAAAGGATTTATTTCAAACACTCGACTGACATTATGAAGTGAGTTTGGAGTAAAAGCATGTTATTAGATGTGGTATTTTCACTATTCTCAGATGGAGCAGCATGTACTACACAGAGTTGTAGTTAACTGAGAAGAAATGCAAAAAGCTGTCATTTACGTTTCATTTAAATCCGTTAAATTGCATTATTTGGCCACATGCAAGCTCAGAAACCTTTATTTTGAAATTTCAATGTATAATAAATGCCATATTTAGAAATAGGCTGATGTATTATCCTGCATGTTACCATTAAGAGATCATGCATGAACAGGACCTTTTTTAAGATCCCGGCAAATTTGCTCTGGTGATCACATTGTTCTTATGGAGATGACATTATTACTCTGAGTGGTTTTCAAAGCTGTGTTGCTTTTTAATTAGTTTTTCTATGTAAATATGTGCTAGATGGACATATTTTAACCATTGTGCCTCGCAGCTTTTTCATCGTGTCTCGTTCTCCATTCATCAGGGCTGTGACTCTGTAATTGGATACTATTATGTGCATCCCCTGTTTATAAGAGCAAAACAATTCTGATTGTCTAGTAATGTTAGTTTGGTTGAGAGTGAAAGCTGTGCTCCTCTCATACCACTGGTAGGCTTTTTTTTTATTGTTGTTGTTTTTTGTTTGTTTTGTTCGCTGGTTTTGTGGTTGTATGTGTCTGTGTGTTCCTGGTTTGGGCCTGCTCTACATGTTCCTGTCATGGCCTTCCCTTGCCATGCAGTGCCCTGTTCTGGCCTTCCTGCCTGTTTTTCACCCTCGGGGTGGTTTTAGTAAGTTTTGTTTATTTTTTACTATTAATAAAGAGTCCATTTCCTGCATCTCTGAGTCCTCGCCTAATCTCTCCACCCCGACCGTGACACTTTCAAAACAATGATACCATTTATGTCGACTGCCATTTCGATGTGCCCTTGATGGATCTGAAAGAGCAGATTGAGAGCGAGAGGCAGAGAAAGAAAGAGAGTGCAAAATAAAGAGCAAGAAAAGTGGAAAAATTGCAGTATATGCCTTTTTTCTCCTCTGATTAGATTTGCTTCTTATCTGTTTGGGAGCGATAACAGTTTTACCCAGGGCTTGCCAACTGCACCCCAATCCTGTTCCTTAACCGGATGAGGAGCCATGCCAAAGAGTCTTTGGTGGGCTGTCACTGAAGATGCCGCCTCAGCCAAAAGAGTCACTCGGCCTCCCAGTCGCCTCTGATGGGCATAATGCCGCTACACGGCGCTTGGGAAATAGCGCTTTGAAGGACACGGCTGTTGTCTCTGGGATGAAAAATGCACGCTTCAGTCTGCCAGTACTGAGTGGACAGCAAACAATAAGAGGTTTTAAGGACTCTTAGAGGATCGAGACACTTGAGGTTAAGAGCTAATCAGACAGGTTTAAGGGAATCAAACCCACCAATATATTAGGATTAGAGGATTGTCAATTGTAAGATTCCATTTCTGATCGTGCAGCAATGCTCTAGTACTAATTATGTCTTTTTGTCTTAACCCCGCAGGAAGAGAAAAATGTAAATAGGATCGTGTGCATCTCTCTGTTTTCACAATGAGATTAAATGAAGAGCAAATATTGCTCAAGTCTCCAGCTTCTCATATCTGCCTCCTGAGAATAAGACTCTATTAATACCACGTGACTACTATAGAGTTCAAATCAAAACTGAAAGTAGATATCTCAACATAAACTCAAAGATTTAATATCAAATTCCTCCAAAATTAAAGGTGAAATCCGTATTGAATTGCATTGTATTCATAATGTTTGCCAAAAATAAATAAAAAATAGCGTAACAAAATACATGTGTATACTGTTTTTTTTTGTTTGTTTTATATTTGAAAATAAATGTGTTATATATATATATATATATATATATATATATATATATATATATATATATATATATATATATATATATATATATATATTTTTTTTTTTTTTTTTTTTTGTTAATATATATATATATATATATATTATTGTTAAACAAATTGTATGTCCCTATAATCACACTGAAAGCAACAAAACAAAAAGTAATGCAGCATATATACATTCATTATTTTGTAAAGTTATTAAAATTAACAGAACATGTTCTTTCAAGTGATGAATGTCTGATAATTGAAATCCAATGTTTCACTCATGTTAACACAGATCTGCTCTTTGAAAAATGAAAGATCCCTTTGTTTCGTCATACTCATCAAAAATGAATCACTATTCCATTGATCAAACATACTGCAGTTATTGAAACTAACACACCTCCTAAAAAGGAAATGACTATCGGATAATGTGTTGATGATGGGAAATCTAAAGAAAAACTACAGAAACAAGATTTAGTCAGTGACTGCTGTATATGCTTGTTATATAACTACATTCAGCCTGTCTGTCCTCACAGTGGGTCACTAAACAAAGGCTGAACAAACATCTGAGGATAAACTAAAGAAAAGCAGCACCTAGTTAAAACTTTCTATAAAAATAAATAAATAACTAATAATAATAATAATAATAATGAAGAACTTATTAGTACTATTTTAAGATACATACACACGCACAATATATATATATATATATATATATATATATATATATACTGTATGTATATACTGCACTAATAATACAGTACAGTGATTTACTGTATATTATTACTATATAATATACTATACTGTAGTGTATATAATTACTATGTAAAACATTGTTGTAGATGTTTTAGTGTGTGTTTGTGTGTGTGTGTGTGTGTGTGTGTGTTTGTTTGTGATTATTTATTTATTTATTTTTATTACCACCTACAATATTGGACAGATTCAATTTTTCTTTAGAAGCTTGAAACTAAAAGATCAGACCTGACATTGGTGCAAAAACTTTATGTTACAAAACACTTAAGTTAAATAAATATAATAAAATGAACACTTTCCAGTCACACAAAACATATCTGGTGTGGTTCAAACAGTATCGCAGAATCTCCAACGAATGACTCATTTTTATGCTGCACAATATATTTATACCTCTAACCCCAGACTATAGAACAGTCATGTATCTGGGAAAGACCATAAAAACAAGATGGGAAGTGTATTAGATTATCACTGTGATGGATGAATTATACCATATGCTGTTTTATGTGGAGAAAAAACTTACACTGCACTTGATCAATAATGCACACTTGCAAGTGCACTTGATCGATAATGTTTCCTTCAATCAGTGCTGGAAAGGGTAACTCAGGTAGTACATAAATCCTTCAAATAAATGCTTAATATATTTGCATAATAGTGTTTGTGTAATTAATTCTTGAATTTGATTACTTTGCAGATCATAAAGCTGCAAGTCACAATCAATACTGGCACAATGTCACTAAAGTTTTGTGTTAACCATTCAGGCAATGTCCTTAAAACAACATTCAATGATCCTCTCATGCTCTCAGGGGTCTGTTTTATCTTCAAGACTTCTTAAGGGAGATTTGTGTCCCATTTTTGCTAACATTAACTACTTTGTCATGTTTGTACCATACACCAAACATACAACTGCTTTGTTACAATTTTGTCGTATTTTCAAAAAAGGCAACCTTTCTTTTGTTCATTCTAAATAATAAAGATATATTTTTAATTAATGACACTTTTTATTTTATGCTGATTCTTTTTTTTTTTTTTTTTTTGGTCAAAACAGTGATACATTTATATAACTAGCCATATAGTATTTTTGATGAATAGGAAGTTCGAAACAGGAGCATTTAATTATATATATATATATATATATATATATATATATATATATATATATATATATATATATATATATATATTTTTTTTTTTTTTTTTTTTTTTTTTAAATACATATCTTATGGACCCCAACATCTTGTATTGTATCAGATTTATATTCACTGGCAGGTAAGCTTATTAAAATATAAATCACTTTCATTGTAATATGTAAACACACTGAAGGACCACTAATGCATTCTTTTTGTGATGGCTGAATATTTTACAATATAATTTACTGGCACATTCATGCGCAAACTTTCTGACTGATGCGGCACGTCAGCTTAATTTCCTTCAGATTATGCTGATGATTCTGAATAATGTGGCTTCATTTGAAACGAAACTGACATTTATTTGCACAACAACTTAATGAAAATTGCTTACTTTCTTCTGCAGCCCCAAGTTTTACAATAACGTCCAATTTCATCCACTCCTGAATTTTATTTTATTCAAATTCTTGAAACCCATGTTTCAGAGCGGTTTGAATGTGGCCCTCTTGGCTTGTGAAGTTGAGTACCACTGTCGGTTTATGCATTAATTCAGGTTGTTCACCGTTCATTGCTCTGACAATAAAGTCAGTCTGAGGAGCTCTGCGACTCTTTCTCTTCTCCATCACATAGCATTAGAAACATTTTTTTTTTTGTATCCCATTATGACACAGTCCCGTCGTGATCAAATGTCCCAAAGCAGCATGAGAGGCAGCATCAGAATCTTTTTATCTTGGTTTAAAGATAATCAACAGTTTTGTCATGTTGTTTGTATTGTGGGAGTTCAGTTGCTGAAGTCTCCCAAAATGATAAGTGAAGGGCGGCTTCTCCATTTCCTCACCTGCTATCTGTTCAGCCTGCCTCTGCGGCACAGGCTGCTGATGTACAGACCGACCAAGATAAAAGATGCAAACTCTCGAGGGGAACAGAAGCGTTTATTTTATAGGATATGATTATAGGGGAGCAGGTTTTCAATAACAGTGCGGCATACTGGAACCAAAATCATTAATATAGAAGGCGATTCCTCTTTCTCTATTTCTTACATTTTGAATAGTTTTCACTGTCAAAAATGAACTGTCCCACTATTTATTTATTTATGATTGTATGTATGCACAGTATGTATCTACTGTATGTTATGAACAAAAACATTCTTAATTGATCACTGGAAAAAAACAACAACAAAATTGAAAAAGGTGAAGACATGCTGATGGAAGCATTGTGCTAGCAACATCAAGATATTTAATTTGAATCCTTGAGAAAGCATGAACATATATGTACATACAGTATGATAAATGCAGAAATGACAACATATGTTGTTTCTGTGTTTGCTTCACAAATGCCATCATATTTATTATCACCCAAAAATCAAGTATAACACACCCAAATACTATTATAGACCAGCTGCCCTGATGGCAACAATCAAGAAGAAATGGTCTTGGCTAGGGTCAAAACTTTCCCTGAACCCTGTCTTAACCTTCTGTAAATTTGCTTGCAGAGCAAACAGTCAGCAGATACCGGTGAGAGCTTGGACTAGCATTTTGTCCTGCAGCATTTGGATTGCATGTGAAAGATCCCAAATTAGGATTTGCTCATTGACTTCGGCGTCACATTTTAAACTGTAATCTCACAGCTTCTATAAACCGAGCCATCCCATCTGGTGGTGCCAGTCTCCATCTGTCAGTGGATCTCTGACTTCCTGTGTGTGAGGCTGTGAACACACACCTCTGACGCCACGGAAGCTCTCCTCTGTTCTGCTCTCACTGCACCAGACAATGCAGCTTCTCAAGTCTTCTCCTGAAAGGGCCAAATACTCACTGGCCTCATTTATTAAGAGTGATGAGCCTTCTTACAGACATGGTGAGGAACACCTGGTACAGCTCTAACATACTGGAACTGATCTCTCTAAAGACCGTGGAGATGCTTGTCAATCTAACCATCAGTGCCCCATCTTTAAGTTCAACTAGATGAGATACCAAACTTTTCGGAAAGAAGTTGTATTAGGTTAAAATGAAAAGTAATTGGCAAGATATCAACTATTTTGACATATGTGAACCTACAGTACATAAAAATAAACATAAATAAATAAACAAACAAACAAACAAACAATTAATTAGTCAGTCAGTTAGTAAAATCAAACAGGGTTAACATAGTTAATTAAAACAATCAATTAAAGGGACACTGAGTAGGAATTACTCCCATCTAGTGGTGAAACTGTATTTTGCATTCAAACTAATTTTGCTCTCCAGCGCCTCGCTTTTTCAAATGCGCATTGCATCTACGGTAGGCCATATGTACCAAAAAGCTTTGACAGGATGTCTTCTAATAGCACTTCGTCGAGTTTTCCTTCAGGTGAACAGGTGTGTTATTTCAAACAAACTGCAACATGACAACTAACAAACGAATGTTACAGTATGAATTACTGACTGTGGAAAACATGAAATATTGTAATTAGTAGTTATGTCTAATTTATTCGTTATATTTTCTGAATTATATGCATTGTTAGATATAAAACAAATATTATAATATAGACTGTAACACTGACTTACCTGTCGAGAAGAAAACAGGTCACTTCAGCGTCTCTTTTGAAATCTTTATCCAGCATTAGCTCTTTCCACCTAGAAAAAGCTTCCCCGACATTAACTCTTGTTTTCTGTAATCTACGGTCACGTTTCCTTTTACGTTCTATTTTTGACTGTTTTGGCGACGATGTTTTCTTCTCCTGTGGCGCGGCATATGTATGGTCCATAATAAGAATGCAATCCAGACTTTTAAACTTGCCGGTGCAGTTTCAAGCGCCTCTCACTGCTCTGCACCTGCGTTTCTGGCTCTGACTGAAAACGCGCTGTGGAAACGCGTTGGCTTAGTACTTTTTGTCCCTCTCTGCTATTATAGTTTTGCAAGATGGCGGAACTACATGGAAGCCTCCGTCAACCTACCCGTCCCATGTATATAAAGATAATAAATTCTTCATTTACAAGGATTAGTTTAAACATTGGCATAGGTATTTGTACACCATTGAGGGCATATTTATGAATAAAAATATTGATTTTAGATAATAAAATACCTAAAAAGTTACTTATTGTCCCTTTAAGCAATGGACAGATAGAATGATAAACAGATACTTAAAATAAATGCTAACAGAAAATAAATACAAAATAAAACATTTTTATTTAAGCCAATTGCCAATGAACCCTTTTTGTTGTTTTTGTTTGTTGTTTTGTTTTTTTTATCTCATTGTGTGTGTGTGTGTGTGTGTGTGTGTGTAAATCATTCTAATATATTATTGTGGTGCTTAAATAAAATAAATAAATAAATAAAAATACTGACCCAAAATGTTTTTAACTTTGAATACTGAAATGCACTACTTTTACACTTAATGACTCTTGTTTTACAAGAACAAATGGTGCAATTGTATTACTAAGTGTTATTAAGTGATACTCTACCCCAAAATGAAAATTTTGTCATTATTCACTTATCCCCATGTCGTTCCAAACCTGTAAAAGTGTCCATCACATAGATATTTTGGATGAAAACTCATCCGTGCTAGAAGGATGTGCTGTTTTCTTTCAAATCAAAGCATAAATACAAATAGAAACAACACAGCCATGTGGCGCGGCTGACACAGAAGAGCACAGGCAGTTTGAGTGATTTGGAGGGACACAGAGGAGACTGTTGTCAAGGAATAAAGTTGTTATTTTTATTTTATTTAAAAAAAAAAAAAAATCCCTCTGTTTCATTATGTTACGGTTGAAACAGCGATGACAGATGGACTATTCTGACGATTCTTTTCATACTTTTCTGGACCTTGACAGGGTAAATTACTTGGCAGTCTATGGGTCTCAACCCTCCCGGTTTTTATCCAAAATATCCTAAATTGTGTTTCGAAGATGAACGACACTTTGGCAGGTTTGTAATGGCATAGGGGTAAGTTAATAATGACACAATTTAAATTTTGGGGTGGAGTATAACTTTAAATAAAGGCTTACAGGTGGCACAATGGTGTTTTGTGTATTCAGAGTTGTTCACAGTGTTAAAGAGATGGATTCTCATGCTAAACATGGCCAAAGTTTTTAAAAATTTATTTAGAAGAATGGCTGAGAATTTCTGTGCCGAAAATCTTACTTCCGGGTTGGTACAAATTTCAGTTACAGTTTTTTTTTTTTTTTTTTTTTTTACTTCATGGATCTAAGACATAGATGAAAGTGCAACTTCTTATATGAACATTTCTCTCGGAAAAACGCGCCCGCGCACACACATTATTCAGAGGAGAGCGAAACCACCCACATCAACACGCTTCAAAATCATCGGCAGCACTGCATAGGATTTGTTCAAGAATGCCTCAAAATAAGTGTGTTTTTGGATGTGAGGAAAAGTTTACCGTGTTCAGCTTCCCAAAGAACCCAGCGCTATATGAATGTGTGAGTGTTCTGGTCATTTGAGTGACATTTTTTTTTTATAAACAAGGCCCAAGTCGACGCTGGATTTGCACATCATTTGCTTTTAAAACATGGAGCCGTCCCTGTGATAAAAGACCCCATTCATATAAGTACAATTGCATCAGATTTCTGTCTTTTGTTGGAAATCAGCACATAAGAGAATATATGTTCATGGAAACAACACGAAACATCAGTATTATAGCTCTGCTCACGTCAGCCTCCAGGAGCTCGGCTTTTTCTGGAGAGAATCGGAAAGCTGTATTTTTCTTTTATAAATATGATAAAACTAAAGAGTTTTTGGATATATGAAGGATGCAGTATTGCTCTCTAGGTAGTCAACATTAACATGAGATTAGGTGAAACTGTGAATGTTATGTACCCTTTAATTACAAACCAACTGGATACTATGCCCTTGGTGTAAACTTTACATCTCCACTAAAGTAAGAACACACAAATGGCTGGTGCAACCACATACCATTTGATTGTATTCAAATATATTCAGAAATAAATGTATTACGTAAAATGTATTCAGGATGGTCAAAGCCTAGTGGTTAGTGCATATGATTCGACACACTGAGACGCATGCAGGCAAAGCAAGTTTAAATCAGGCTTGCATCATTTCCCAATCATTTTCTCTCATCTACCCCATCATTTCATGTGTTCTCAGCAACAACAATAAAGTCTGTACTTCCTGCGGCAATTGAAAAGTTTGCCACAGGCATCAATGATGCAGTTCTGCTCCGCTATTACAGGCCTTTTTCAAATTGTCTTTAAGTATTTGTTCATATTAACCACTTCACAACACAACATCTCATCTGTTCAGGTGCAGCAATCACTGGAAACGTCCTTTCCCCCACCGATCCAGACAGGAAGTGACGCCAATTCATATTTTCTAGCTTGTATGTCACAGTCAGTGGAACTCTAGAAATAAAAAGCATTTCTTCTGCAAAGATGTGGCCCTGCTTAACAAACTGACAACCTAGCACTACCCTAATGCCACCACTAAAGTAAACAACACCTGAATTAATTCACCTAAGAGCAATATGTTGGAAGTTTTATGCAAATTTAGACTCACTTGCACTTCTCATCCATTCTAGTGCAACATCAACAAATCAGTTTTCAAAATGTAAGAACGCAATGTGCCTTTCCTTTCCTTATGCATGCACTATTTGCATTTATGCACTTTAAGACATCTTTATTTTATGTTAAAATAAAGTAAAATTAAGTTAATTCCTTTCTCAAATTTTACCACCCTTTACCAAGCAAACAGAAAAGTGTCATTTAATACATTTATTATAAATTATATAATAATTAATATTAAAAACGATTTTATTATGTGAGGGAAAAAGCATCTGTGTGCACAATCATCAACAAGTATATACATATCAAACAAGCACCAATACTTAATGATTTAATCAACATTAATGAGCACTTTAAATATTGTGAGAATTTAATTTTCTTATTGAAATCATCTACTCAAAACTACGTATTGCAGAATAATTATACAGCCTTTAATGTAAACAAGATGCTTTCCCTTACCAAGCAAACCTACAAATGATGCATTTAACCTCTTGCAGCATTAATTTACATTACCGAAGGCAAATCACACCTACTGGAAGTAGTACACCTTGGCACAGGGCCCAGCAGAACATCAAGTCATAGGAGAGCTTGCTAACTTTTCAAATTGCTTTTGCTCTAAAACCAAATGTTCTGAGGGGCCTTCCTGGTTTTATTATTATTATTATTATTATTATTATTATTATTATTATTATTATTATTATTATTATTATTATTATTATTATTATTATTATTTTCTTTGAATTGCTTTTGATTTGCTTGAAAGATGCTATAAAGAACGTTTAATCTATAAAACAGACAAACAAACAAATAATTAAATTAAAAAGTGTTCCAACCAGTTTTTAATGACATTTTAGTGCAATGAATAAATACTTTTTTATTCAGGATCTGCACTAAGTCCTCAAAATTTCTAAGAATCTGATAATGACTTAAGTATTGTTGTTGTCTGAACAAAGCATACAATATTCATGAACTGGATTCTCTTCAGAAAACAAAGATGCAAATACACACATAATGTCTTTTCACATTTATTGTGAAGGGACCGGAATCACAACTTCATATTGATTGTGTCTCCATCCAATGTCAGTGAACCATTGAAAGTCACCAAGGCCATGGACTTTGTTCAGGTGAAAGTAAGAATGCAAAACAAGAGAACAAGTCTCCACAAGCCATTATCTTCTCCTTTTATTCCAAATGCAGACTGCCATCAAGAAGACTGAACAGCTACAATAGAGCCATGGCACCTTTGATTAATTTCACCGCTTCCCTCCTCTGACCAAATAATTCATTTATGTGTTATTTCATGTCGCAAGCTCTGTACAGAGGGGACAACAGCCTTGCCTCGGCATCCCGCCAAAAGCAGTAGAAGTTGAATGTAATTTTATATTACTGCCCAGCAAGGGCACCTTATGCTTCACTGGCCCAAACAGCGTCCAGCGTTGCCTCCTGCAGGGGCATTTAGATAGACCCACCGGCTCTTGATGACTTAACAGGTTTCAAGTGATTTCTTTTGAATAAAAATAATACAGGCCATGACCCGTACGCCACAGAACACATGTAAGCTGCTTTAAAATGCTAAACTGGGGAAAGGTTCATGGGGGGCAGTAACTTTTTATGTCAGCAGTAACTTTGGTTGCATATAGAGATGAAGTCATACAAGCACATTTATGACATTATTAAGGCATTATTAAGCATTATGCTGATTTTTGGGAATTTCTCATTAACATATTACCATATCATTGAAACCACAATCAGATTTATCAGATATGGTGAATAATCAGCTGTTTTTGAACTCAAAGTAGTCATTTTTATATCCTGACTAAACATAAAACATAAGTTTTGAATGTCATTATGAAAATCAAATAAAAATCAAGTGAAACTTTGAAATAATGTTTCATTTACATTAATTAGCCTGAACTAACCAATAAATAAATAAATACATAAATAAATAAACCACAGCATTTGTTAATTTTAAATGCAACATTTAATGCATTTTGAAAATTAAACATTTCAACTGTTAATATTAGTCAATAGACTTATTAACTAAGATTTAAATAAATAAATGGATAAATATGTATTGATTATTGTAAGTTCATGTTAAATAATGCTAATGTTACCTTAGCATACTTTTTAATTGGTTAAAAGTTTTCAAATTGTAAAATATAAGACCAAATGTTTTGTAGATTTATAGCAAACTAATTGTTTTTTTTTTTTTTTTTTTTTTTTTTTTTTTTTTAGTGACAAGTGGCACAGGAATTACATAATAAATACATCACAAAGAAAAGTGCATTTATCAACCCGACTGGCTTTGCAAATCCTGATCATAAGCAAAGTAAAAAAAAAAAAAAAAAAAAAAAAAAAGGTTTATGCAAAAAGTAGCATTAAACATGGCAAGTTCTCAATCACAGAATTTATCAGTCCCAACAGATATGTCTTGAATGAATCTATAGGTGCGTATATGTCATCCTGCAATTTTCCTATTTTCAACAACAGCTTCACTACAGAGGACACAGGTGAATATAAAAGCCTTGCAGAGGTAGGAAACTAGAGATATGCAGAAAATAGCCACTTTAGGAACATAAAAGCTACCATTTTGGACTGAAATAGACATCATTATAGTAGGAAGCCCAGGACATTGAGATATGGCTCTTTTGAGAAACTGACAAGTTACTTCCTTTTTAAAAATCAAATAGAGTGGAGTAGGGCATATTCTTACTTACAATGTGGGCTTTGGCAATCTGAGACACTTTTGAAAAGTTGTAGCAAAATGTGCTAAAAACACTTTGAATGCACTTGCAGTTCCATCAGACAGTATTCAAAGTGAGTCTTTTGTATCCATGACGGATGTGTACACTTCACATCATAATAAATTCACAGCAGGAAAGGTTGATGTGCCACAGTTGTAGTGTCGAAAGTAGATTTATGGATGTTCACTTTGGTTTTATGTTAGTACATAAATAACAAAGGTACATTTGGTACACCTTTGTGCAATGTTACCACTTTAGGTTCAGAGTGGTGAAATCTTCACAAGCATCATCATTTATACTCTATGACCAAAATGTGGCGTTCATGTACTTCGACATTCAAATGAATTCCACATGTATTTATTTAGCAGACATTTTAATGGAATAATTCACTTAAAAATTTACATTTTCAAAGAATTTGCTCCTCCTTACAGCATTCAAGGTGTAAATTAGTTTGTTTCTTCAATGAAACAGATTTGGATAATGTAGCATTCTGTCACTTGTTCACCTATGGATCCTCTGCGGTGAATGGGTGCCGTCAGAATGAGATTCCAAACAGCTGTAAAACACCACAATAATACACAAGTAATCCACACCGCTCCAATGTCTTGTGAAGCAAACAGCTGTGTTTGTGAGAAACAAATCCATCAAGTTAAAATATGAGTCCTCTATCCATAAAATAGCTTTCTCCAGTGAAAAAGTGATCTGAATAAGAAGAGATATATGCACAGCTCACAAGATGCTATCTGATGGTCTGGAGTGGTGTGGATTTCTTGTGGATTATTGTGATGTTTTTATCAGCTGTGTAGACTCTCATTCTGACGGCACCCATTCACTACAGAGCATCTATTGGTCAACAAGTGATGTAATGCTACATTTCTCCAAATCTGATGAAAACAAACTCATCTAAATCTTGGGTGGCTCTAGAATAAGTAAGAAACTTTTCTTTTTGTGTGTAGTTGTCCTGTAATCCAAAGCAATGTGCAAAGGGGAAAATTACAATAATTAAAAGTGGTTATTAAATAACTAAGACGTTTTTCAGCTAAAGCAGAAACATGGTTATTAATCTAGAATTTATGTAATCATACATATAATTTGGTTCTCTTTAAAACAAACTTCAAGGAACACTTTGTTTAATGAATAGTCTGTTTTCATAGAAATGTTTAAAATAACTGGAAGTGACCTTTATCGTCACTCATTCTACGGAAGGTTCTAATTGATAACTCTTTCTGAAATTGTTCAGGGTGCAAATAGATAATTCCTCGGAAAAGTTAAAGAACTTTTACATTTTCTAAATGGGACCATTTGGCTTCAGGCTGCCCCAGAGGCTGCTATAATGCAATTGAAAGGCATAGCTGAAACTACATAGCAAGTAAGACAGGCGAGCCCCAGGCCATAAAACATTGTGAGGTGTAGGAAATCCTCTCTTGAAGTCTGCTGACTGATGTAAATTTGGAACAGAAAATAAATGAAAATTGTCCATATAGTCTGGAAATTAGAATGCACCACAGGGCCAAGTGCACTTTGTCTACCATTACTGATTAAAACAAGTTTAGAGGAAAATCACCTGGATTCTCATGAAAGCACATTTTTCAATCGGCAGCTGGGGATTTTACAGTTCATTATGAGGTGCATGTGCTGAATCAGTTCAGGTGCACCTGTAAAATCTCTCATTTGACAAGAATGTCCAATTGTAAACCGCGGATTAATGAAAATAATATATATATGTGTGTGTGTGTGTGTGTGCATCTTACATCAGAACCAGTTTACTCATGTAGCTTGGGCCTACAGTACATATATCTAAGGGCCTATACACCCGGCCCAATGCGGTGCAAGGTGCAGCGCAAGTGTGTTTGCTAGTTTCAGCCCGATGCAGTTCTCATTTTCCCATCCTGAGCTGCGTTGTTTAATTAGCAAATGCATTTGCAACCATTTGTGTGCCAATGGACCTGTTGGTCTAAAAAAAAAGGTGTGTTCAGGTTCATTGCTGGCATGTTGCTACTTTGAGGAACTGAAAACAGACTGCGCCATCGACCAACTCAAACCTGGTCTAAAGTCTGATGCATTTTTTTTTCTTTGTTATTTAAAGAGTGCGTAGATGGGGGCACAACACGTGTACACTTTGCGCACCAGAAGACAAACATAAATAAAAAAATTAAATTCCAATCCACCATGTAAATAGCAAACTCGCCATGGAAGGACCGCAACTGGCTTTTAAAAGGGATGGGAGATGAGACTACAAAAAACACCCATTACTCATTAAGAGAACAGGGAGAACCCGTTTAGACCATGCGCCCGTTGCAATGACCATTTTACTGTTGTTAAAGTAGCAAAAGTGGATTTGGACATGCCCTGAGTGTACCTGTGCCGTGCGCTTTAGACCATGTGCTTAGATCGTTAAAATAGGGCCCCAAGAGCTTTTTGTCATTTTCATTTGCTTTTTCAATGTGTACAGTTTTATTATTAGTATTACCTTTTGTATTATTAATAAAAAACATGTATCTAAAATTTCTTCCATTAATATAATGTCATGTTGTTTTTCTTAATATTTTGAAATCAGTCAATTTTGTTTTAATTTTCAATTTCAGCTTTTTTATTATAATAATTCTTATTATTTTAAATTATGTTGCAATCTAAATTTGGATCAAAAGTGAAAAACCTATGCACCTTGAAGCAAGAACATATCTCATATAGTTCATCATTGCCAGCTTGACTTCATGCCCCATTTGTCTGTCATGTAAACAGCCACACAAGATTCAAAGTAACCCTCTTAAAGCTTTGCAATGAAACCCTCTCATCAGCTTTTATGAAACAAACAGTGAGGGTCTGTTTTCGTGCAACTCCATTCTGCAGCTTCTAAATACTGGCACGGATCTGAATGTCACTGCAGTAGAAGCCCAGGTGAGAGCCAGAGCAGAGCAGAGAACAATACAGCAAGAGCTGATTACAGAAGGCTATTGTCACACAGCAAAAGCAGCAGGTGAGATCGGTACCCATCCGGGCCAAAAACACCACAGCCTCAGGAAGTACAGGACCAGGATCATTTCATGCTGGTTTCTCCCCTTGCCTCCCTGGTCCAGCCATGGGGAGCAAAGCACACAATAACACCTTTAAGAATCCTGAACGGAGATGATAAAAGTTTTAACCAGCTTGAAGGTTTCTTTACCTAAAGGACAAAAATAAACTTTTCGAAAGTAGTACAGAAAATGAGCAGTTCTAGCAACGTACTGAGCTCACTGGTTTGTGTGGTAGTGATTTGGGAATCAACCTTTATTATGTTTTATTTTATTTTATTTTTCTTTTGTGCTGTTTGTCAGCTTCCCAGATTTCTTCTTTGAATACAAATAATATAAAATAAAATGCAGATTTTCTTGTTGAATAAAGAAACATCCCAAGGCATGATAAAATATTTATTCAATATTTGATATGCCATCAAAGTTACAGTATAGTGGTACAGGCATATGTGACATTGAGGATTAATTGCATATGTTTCTCCTAGTGTCTGTCCACTGAAAAGTATACAACAGGAGCTGCATTTCCAATTCATTCATATCTGCTTTTTCTAGCAGAAGTAAACATTTTGATATGCTTAGTCGCTTTGACTAAACATATATATATATATATATATATATATATATATATATATATATATATTTTTTTTTTTCAGCCTGGACATAGTTCTTCCCAAAAAAAAAAAAAAAAAAAAAAAAAAAAAAAAAAAGGTTATTGTGCAACAAGGTGTGCAAAAATAATTAAGTAAATGTATTATTTAATTATTAGGTTTATTAATTATAAGCAAAAAGCATGTGACACTTGTGCAAAGGTTTTTTTGTTTTTATATTTTTGAAAGACATCTCTTCGGCTCACAAAGGTTGCATTATTTTGCTAAAATCTACAAAAAAAAAAAAGCAATATTGTGAAATATTATTATAATTTAAAATAACTATTTTCTATTACTATATATATATATATATATATATATATATATATATATATATATATATATATATATATATATATATATTTGGGGTGTAACGATATGCGTATTCGTATTGAACCGTTCGGTACGAGGCTTTTGGTTCGGTACGCGGTATGCACTATGTACCGAACGGTTCGTTGGACTAATTAATTATATTTTGAAAAAAAAAATAAAAAAATTGAAATATAATGATATGCGTTTAACAAGGTAGCCCAATAACCCAAACGACGTAACAGGCAACGCCCCTGACACCCCCGAAGAAGAAAAAAAACACCAACTTATATGTTGATGTTATGCTACTCAGTCAGGCGCTTGCTCACTCAGTACGCGCTGAAGGCTCGTTTCAAAAATGGCTAATGCGTTTAAAAGACCAGAAATAAAAAATCCTCCAATAACCAACAGGTCTGGTGTTTGCACTTTACCAATCGTTTGCGGCATCCAAACAAACACGGAAATCAAAATGGACTAGTACTGTACTGTGTACTAGTAACCATGTAACGAACCATGTAACGAACCACTAGTAACGAATTTCCTGAGCAGTACGATACAATTAACAGGCCTGCACGTTATTAGATAGAAGACGTGTTATAAATAGAACGTATGCACGGGCAGTTTTGAAAACTCCACCTACTTTGCTCTTGGCGCAGCGCAAATCGCGCTGTATCTGAAGGGCAACGCTGAGCCCAGGGTCCAGCGCCGCGCGTACCGCGTCCTGTGTGAAAGACCCTTTGGCCATTTTCCAACGAGCCTTCAGCGCGTACTGAGTGAGCGAGCGCCTTACTCTGTAGTGGAAAACGCAGGTTTTAAGAACATGCTTGATGTAATTGAGCCCCTTTACAATATTCCTTCACAAGCCCATTTCAGCCAGGCAGTAATTCCTGCTTTGTTCCAAAAAACATAAGCCCTATAGAGAACCAATTGAGTAAAAACACACTCAATATAAAGAGTTATAGAGTTCCATGTAAAAAGTTACATCTTTGTATTTGTTCATAACTACTACAACAATACAACATTTTCATTTTTTTTTTATTTTCTATTTTTTATAAGGAGCTGTTTTTGTTTATACAGTATGCTGCTAAGAAAACACCATAGAATATGGGTAAAGAATAGCTCCATCATTGTTCAATGTAAAAAAATTAAAAAAAAAAAACATACTTTGTTAGTTTTAATAAATAAAACATTTTTTAAAAATCAAGGAAATTTATCTGCCATTTTTTTATTTTTTCTTTATCTAAAACGTACCGAACCGTACCGAACCGAACCGTAACAACAGTGAATCGTATCGAACCGAACCATGAATTTTGTGAACCTTTACACCCCTAATATATATATATATATATATATATATATATATATATATATATATATATATATATATTTTTTTTTTTTTTTTTTTTTTTGTAATGAAAAGCTTCAGTGTTCAGAATTCCAAAAATGACAATTGTAGTCAATATGTTTATATTACAAACTACTAAAAAAAAAAAAAAAAAAAAAAACATAAAAAAACGGCTAAAGGTAGAGATGCAAATTGGTGTTCATTTACTCTCTATAAATTATAAAGATAAATCAACAGAAAATTAATTTTTCCAACTTGACCAACAAAGAATAGCAGGCATCGGCGTCACAATTCTAGTGGGAGTATGAGAGATGAGAATCGTGCAAAGACACATTGTCATGTTGAGATACAAATGATGAGTAAACTAGAATTAATGGGAATAATCCCCTAAAGTAATGGCTAAATATTTGTGGAGCTCTTGTAACCAAATATTTGTTGGGATCAAGTGAATTCTGTGTTTGCACTGATGTTGAGCAAAGAAAGTGGATAGAAATAAAATAAAAACAGAAATATCACGTTGACTGACATTTAATGCCCTTGGTAATGTATATGAAAACATGTCTAAAAACCAACCCTGACACTCCCTCAAGTTAAAAGGAAATTAAACACTGGCATGAAGCTAAGATCATCCAATACATCCAATAAGAAACACAATTGCATATGAATTCTTTCAATAAACTGTATGTCAAAACTAGGACAGATCTACATAAAGATGGTTCAGAATGAAGCACTTCATTATAACACAATCCATGTTCCAAAATTCAGGAAATTAAATCTTGTTAACACCTGCAAAAATAAAGTTAAACTCAGGACCATGAAATGAAGTTTGAGCTGTCACAGCAGAAGAAGAATTCAGAACTGATGGTTTGATTTAGAGCAGAAGTGTTCAGAAGTCGATGGGTGCACATCATCAGTCTAAAGATAGAGATGTAGCCGTATAATCTGGGACAGGCCTTAGACACACACACACACACACATACTCGCGCTTCTCCAGAATCATCTGGTTTAATTCTCAGAGGTATATCTGTCTTTTACGCCACTTCACAAAAGCAGCCATCTAATAGGATGTTGCTCCACTGGGACGGTTCCTCTGTGTGTGTATATAGGCAGTTTAACAGTGCTCTTATTCTCCCCAGACTTTGACCAGAGGGCCCAGACTGTCAATCTAAACAATGTATAATACATCAGTGTAATCCAGATTTTAATTACATAGGGGGGAAAAAAAGGATGTCCAACAATCCTTTATTTAACATTTTATAGAGGATGATCTCAATTAAAGCTGCCCAAAAACCCATCTCAGTTATTTCACCTTAAAAACCTTAATAAAAAAATGATACTGTAATATGAAAAAAAAAAAAAAAAAAACATTTAGAAGTATTTATGCAATACGTAATTCATGCTCATTTTAATTAAAATACACTGCAGTATTCCTTTAAAAAGCTAATATGACTATTAAAGTAATAAGGATTTAATGAGAATCAATTAAACAGTGGTTTACTGAACAAATTCCTTCTCTCTCTCTCTTTTTTCATAAATTAAATTACAATTAAAATTCTCTTATGGATAAAAATCGACATTACTATAAGTTTTTAATTAACAACAGAGCACAAACTAAAGGGTTACTCCACTGCAAATTGAAAATTTCGTCATTATTCACTTACCTCCATGTCGTTCCAAACCCATAAAAGCTTCGTTCGTCTTCGGAAAACAATTTAAGATATTTTGGATGAAAACCGGTAGGCATGAGACTATTCCATAGACTGCTAAATAAATACAAAATTATCAATTATCAAATAATCAATAATAATAAAGGTCCAGGAAAGTATGAAAAGCATCGTCAGAATATTCCACCTGCCATCAGTGACTCAACTGTTACGTTATGAAGGAACGAGAATACTTTGTGTACACAAAGAAGACAAACATAACGACTTTATTCAACAATTCCTCTCCTTGGTGTCTCTCCAAATCAGTGTAGTGCCATTTTGACAAATCTTAGGCGGCTTACGCTCTTCTGTAAATGCTTTTCATACTTTCCTGGACCTTGACACTGTTATTTATTTGGCATAATTTACTGAGTGGCTGTCATAACTTGTTGAGATTTGTGTTATAAAAGATTTATTTAAACCTAAAATATAAATATACATTAAATAACTAAGACATCGCTTAATGTCTGTGTTTGTGTCTGTACGATTTATTTTCAAAGAAAGAAAGAAAAGGAAGGAAGAAAGGAAGGAATGCAGGGAAGGAAAATAAAATGGTATAAATTAAGGAGAGAAGGCAGGAATTAAAGAAGGCAGAAATGAATGAGTGAAGGGGAAAATGTAGGAAAGAAGGAAAGAAAGAAAGAAAGAAAGAAAGAAAGAAAGAAAGAAAGAAAGAAAGAAAGAAAGAAAGAAAGAAAGAAAGAAAGAAAGAAAGAAAGAAAGAAAGAAAGAAAGAAAGAAAGAACAGCATTTTAAGCTGACTAACCATATGAGGTACATTTGATGGATCTCCAGTTTCTGATTCAGTGAATGTATCATTTTTCAGTCATCAGTTTTCCATTTCTGATGTTCCAATATATTGCGTTTATCATGAAAATTTTCATTTAATTTTGATTAATATAACTGTAGAACTCACAGAACCAGAGACGGCGAGTAACAGGACATTACCTTCACCTGATTAAGCTAGACAGAAGGTGATAAAGCAAAAAAAAAAAAAAAAAAAAAAAAAAAAAAAAAAAAAAAAAATAGAGAGAGAAATGATGGAGAGGAGAGAGATATGTGTCAGCTATCGGTGCACAGATGATGTCAATGTCTTCTAGGAGTGCGACTTTATCAGTGAAATGAGACCTTCAAAAGTGGAACATGTCTTATTAGAGGACGAGTTGGAGGAACAGAAAAGATAGAACCAAAAAAAAAAAAAAAAAAAAAGAATTAAATAAAGCAGAGAGTGACTAAGCCAGTCTTGTGCTAGAGGAAAAACTTGCCATCTGATCTAAAATGAAAGATTGAAGATTTCATGTGACAACATGGGCTGAGGAGAAAGGAGAAAAACAAATTTATTTGGTATCTGTGTCACGTAGGCCTCGGGCCTGGAGGAGCGGTGGTGACGTTTGTTGTGTCATCTTCAGCTTTCTGAGAACATCGCAAACCAGACAAACAAGGGAAGATGGTGTCTCCAGTGGCATGCCACATGAATTATGATAATGTTTTCCAATAGATTTCTATTAGCCACAAAATATGGCTTTGATATATAAGAGATATGCAAGAACGCTTTGATCTGAGGTTTGTTCGTTCATAACTTATACTAAAAATACTCAAGTTCAAACATGTTTTCACATTACAGGCTAAATCAACATATCAGACAGTTTTGCTCGAGGATTCCTGAGTGGGAGGCTGTTACATGTCTGCAAACATGCATGTAAAGTGTATGTCTACTGCCGACTTCAAAGAATTATCTTAAAATCTAAAGCCTATAATCAAACGAACTTGATATCAATGTTTAATCTAACAACAAAAAGGCACCATTTAAGCTATGAGTTAAGAAGTGTGAGAGATGAGCCATTTGCACTATTTTAACCTGGCTTACGATGACACAGGACAACACCCAGATCAACCTAGCAACCTAAAAGGAATATTATTGCTATTGTTAAACTAAATCTATTCAAAATATTTTTGTTGTATTAAAACAAATCTGAACGTAATGCTCAAGCAACCACCCTGAAAACTCTAGCAACCACCCCAAACACCCCAGAAACAACATATCAATGACCATGCAACCCATTAGAGAACTCTAGCAATTACTCAGAACAACCTATAAACCATAAGTCAAAACACCTTAGCAAAAACACAGAGCACCTTACAAAACAAATAAAACACTAGCAGCCCCACAAATACCTTTTCAATTAATCAGAACACTCTGTCAAATAGCTATCAATACCCTAGCAAATACTCTAAACATCCTGTCAACCACACAACAACACCCCATCAAATGCCCAGATTACCCTTGCAACACAGAACACCTTAAAAAATACATAACAATCACCCTGAAAACCACCCAGAACACCCTACACACCTGCAACCACTTTTTATCTATAGGCAGACGCCATTTACCCTACAAAACAGATAACAATTCACTAGCAACCACCTAGGCCACCCTTGCAACTACACAGAAGGCAGATAGTTTTCTACAGGCAACCACTCACCACTCACACCAGACCTACCCAGAACACCTTGCAAAATGCATAACAACAACCAGGCAACAACCAAGATTAATCCTGAAAACACCTTAAAAAAAATCACATAGCTATACCCTAGCAACTCATACCCCCACCCTCCATCCCCCGCATTGTACAGAGAGTTATTTTAGAGAATTTGCAAACGCCATTTAGAATCATTCGTAAGATTTGTACTATATGAGCTGCTCGACAGCACTTGTTCAGCACTCCTCAGGACCAGTGAGAGCTGTTCTTCCATCCTTCGTTACAGCCACTCCATCCACTGACACATCCAGACTGACGCAGACCTTGATTTTCAGAGAACTTCCACTGACATTATTAGCAGAGGATGGAGGGCTCAAATCTTCCAGTCTGTTCATTAAAAGTTCCCTCAAACACTTAATTGATTTCAGGAGAAGTTTTGCAGCGGGAGAAATGTGAAAATAATATCACTTCTTCATGTAAGAAGGTTAAAATGTGGATACTGCTTTGAGAAGCTGAGGTGAGAAAATCCTGCTGGATAATAAAGCCAAATCAGATTGCACCAAAGAGCAAAAAGTTATAGTAAATACTGTCAACTTCAGTATAGACCAAAAAACTATTAAAAATATTGTGTTAATTGGTATAAAGCTGAAATGCAATGTATTTGTAGCCTTGGATTAAAATATAATAATATAATACGGATTTAAATATAATACATAAATAATGCTGAAAAAAAAAACACTGCACAGCAATGACCAAGCAACTACCCTGAAAACCAAAATCCACCCAAAATTTTGTTGAAACCACATAGCAACACCTTAACAACTAACTAGAGCACCCTAACAACTATGTAGAACACCAAATAAACCCCATAAAATGCCTTATGAACCACCCAGAACTACCAACTTATTAGAACATTCTGTAAACCACATATGAATGCCTAAGCAACCACGCAGTGTAACCAATCAGATCACACTATCAACCGCATAGTAATGCCATGGCAACCACCCAGTGCAATCAATTAGCACACCCTATCAACCACATAACTATGCCTTGGCAACAACCCAGTGCAACCACAAAGAACACCCTATCAACCACATACAGTACCAACGCCTTAGCAAATACTCAGGACACCCAGTGCAACCATACAGCAACGCCTTGGCAACCACCCAGAGCAACAACCCTAATAATCTTAGCACCCTATCAACCCCATATAAACACTTTAGTGATCACCCACAGCATCCTAGTAACAACTCAGAACACCTTATCAACCACACAGCAAAGCCTTGGCATCCATCCAGAGCAGCTACCCAGAACACCTTATCAAACACATAGGAACGCCTTAGCAACCACCCAGATCAACCACTCAGAATACCTTATAAACCACATGATGTCTTAGCAACAAGCTAAAAAGCCACAGCAACTACTCAGAACATCTTGTCTACCACTAACAGAACTTCTGCATGTAAGTGTCAGATGGTACGTAGTTTTAAAAAAGCACACGAGAACAGGAAATTAACCAAATGAGGACAGATGGGAACAAACAGAAACCAAAACGTGACAGGTATCGGTGGGAGCAGGCAGTCCGGATGGCCATAGTGAAGTTGGTAGTTTGGGAGGGCATGTAGAATCAGAAGACTCGGGAGGCCATGGCAGATCCTCCGTGGCCTTAGCGCTCTGGCCTTAGCGCTCTGGAAGGCACTTACGTGGAGGGGGCAATGGAGGGCATTCTGAACGTTCAAGCTCTGGAAGATGCTTTGGAGGTTTCGGCTCTTGGTGGCTCTCTGGAAATGAAGGAGGGCTGGACTTGACAAGCAGAGAAGAAGGAGACTCAGGAGAGCTTTCCAGAGCAGATTCTGGGATGATTATTGGAGCCATGCACTCTGGTGGTAGCACCATGTCCGATAGTGCTGAGTCAGCAGCGACCAGCAGGCCTGAGTTGGCAGTGGCCGGTGGGCTTGATGAAAGGATGGTTCTGGGTCAGGGATGGATCAAGTGCCATGGACACGGCGAGCCTGTAGAACTCCCACGCATAATTCTCTAATAGGAGATCCAGGCAGGAGCAGTGTGCAACAATTTTCATCATTTCAGTTTTGGTCCTTGAGTCTGTCAATTCCTTGGTAAACGGGTGCAGTGACTTTGGTTTTCAAAAAACACAATGGACCAACACTTGAGCTTCTCCATCCTTCCTCCAGACTCAAGGATCTTGGGTTTCCAAATGAAAAACAAAACTTGTTCTCATCTGAAAAGAGGACTTTGGACCACTGGGCAAGAGTCCAGTTCTCCTTCTTCTTAACCCAGGAAAGACACCTCTGATGTTGTCTGTGGTTCAGGAGTGGCATACGACAACTTCCAACGCCAAATTCCTTGACACGTCTGTATGCCTTGACCCTAGCCTCAGTGAATTCATTGTGAAGTTCACTCAAATTATTGAATCGATTTTGCTTGACAATCCTGATCTTTTTCTTCCACACTTTTTCCTTTCACTCAACTTTCTATTAACATGTTTGGATACAGCACTCTGTGAACAGCCAGCTTCTTTGGCAATGAATGTTTGTGGCTTACCCTAGTTGTGAAGGATGTCACTGACTACGTTTACAAGCTGTTAAAATTTGGGTTATGGTCGGGTTAAGGTCACTATTTGGGTTTCTGAAACATTCGGGATAACCCGTTTACATGCGTGAGCAGAGAGAGTTACTCCTGTATACATGGAATGTGTAATAAGTCGCCAATATCCCGATATAAACGGCGACGCACGGTTAACGTCTTCCTATTCTTCTTCCTGTATCCAAAGACTCAAAAGACCAAGATTCCTTGCGAATAGAACATGCGCAGAACACACATTTTGATGGGGATATGCCGAAGCGCGTTTACAAGACCAAATATTTGGGTTAGAAAAGGGGTACCCCGGGTATAATATCCTGGTTTTTAAAAACCGGGATATGAGCATATCCGTGTTTTTGCCGGTGTTTACATGGCCGTGCGCGACCGGGTTATTGCTAATATCCCGGTTTTGAACGGGTTATTGGCTGCATGTAAACGTAGTCAATGATTGTCTTCTGGACAATTGTCAGATCAGCAGTCTTCCTCATGATTGTGTAGCCTAGTGAACCAAACTGAGAGACCATTATGAAGGCTCAGGAAACATTTGCAGGTGTTTTGACTTGATTCGCTGATTGGCATGTCACCATATTCTAATTGGGGAGTTTTTGTTAAATGTGAGCCAAAATCATCACAATTAAAAGAGCCAAAGACTTTAACTACTTCAGTCTGTGTGCACTGAAATTATTTAATACACAAGTTTAACAGTTTGAGTGGAATTGATGAAATAAATGAACTTTTCCATGACATTATAATTTATTGAGATGCACCTGTAAAAACCAGGAACAGATGATCTAAATGAACGAAGATTAACTAATGATGAGAACAGAAAATGAACCAAATGAGGACAGACTGGAACAAACCGAAACCAACACATAACAGGAAGAGGGTAGAAATGAAGGGTAAGGTGCAGATGGGAAGAAGAAAACCCTGAAGCTGCATGTGCGCTTATACTCGTATTGGCATGTGTTTTATGTGATTGTTCCAATCAAGATTATAGGATCAAAGGAAAATTACAAGACAGTTAGTAAGTGTGACAGAGTGTCCGCCTCTCTCCAAACACCCCCCACCCCCGGGCCGTCCTGTTGCTGGCCCACATCCAGCCTCAGAATAGGAGATTGCGGCCAAGAAGAGGGATACAAAAATGGAGCAGTGCTGGCAGCGCTCACGCACACCTGATACGCATTGTGCTTTGTCACTGCTGCTATAAATTTAGCATTGCATCTCTCTCCTTCATGGAGAGAAGTGTTTGCCGTGTGCATGCACAAGCCATTTTCAACAGCACTAGACCAATGATTTTCTGGCGCCACATTTCTGGATTTGTGGTCAACTGATTCAGGTTTTTCAATGGTCGATGGTGATATCTGAGCAACTGTATGGTATAACGCCAATATTTACATTATAAGAGCTCAAAACACATTGTTTGTAGGTGTTCCTGTTGAGACATACAAACTTTCCCTCATCCTGATGTCTATTTGTTTCCAATTCCTGAATAAAATCAAATAAAAATGTAAAGTTATTTTATTTGTATTACTGGATTTTATTTATATATATACATCAATATATTATATATATATATATATATATATATATATATATATATATATATATATATATCCTATAATAATAATATTATTATTATTATTATTACATCAATCGTATTGCCTGACATGACAAATTTACTTATATTATATTTTGCTTTGATTTAGCATGGTTGATGTGTTAGCTACATACATTAAAGCTTTTAGTTAAAAGTGTACACATTCAGATGAATATTGATGGACATTTATGTTTACTTATTTCATTATCATGCATGCCTGTTTTGCACTATGTTATGCTGACCTAATGTTCATTCATTGGTAACATACTCTTATACATATAATAATATCAACTCGTATAATATAATAATAAATAACATCTTCTGATATTGCATTTATTGAAATCAAAATAGCTTTGTAACTTCTCCGGATTATCTGTTAATTGATTCCTTATCTATTGCTTTTCTATACATGTGTGGAATTAAAACCGCTGATTACATCAATTAATATAGGATCAAACATATGTCTCTAGTCTGAGATAAGCATTGCACATCTACCCAAAAAGCTCCTTTATCAGCATATCCGTTAAAAGGGTAATTCCTCCTAATTTAAGACCTCCGCATGTATTTCCAGACCTCGTGAACAACAATGAAGAGCTTGCCAGGCTAAATCAACATTCTGTTACCGGCCCAAGTCTCATACTACATGATTTGAGACGCCCAGGCGTGAACATATTGTCTACACCTCCTGTCACAAAGATTAATGAGTGGCCATTGTCTTCAGCTGACATCAGATCAGTTGTTATCTTTAGATATGACAAAGCTTGCAGTTTCCATTAAGTGTGTCTAGCTGCAACATCAGCCCTCTCAATTGTCCCTATTGTGGTAGTTGTGGACTGTGTGGATGTGTGTTCTGAATCCACAATAAGGGCTAGAGAGGAAAGCAGCACCTTGGAGTGTCTGTGCGATCAAAACAGAAAGTACATCCCCAGCAGAAGTGAAAGGCGATAACACCTTGTGTTATTTTCTTTAATTATACAATATGAATATAATTATTTACAGCTGTAATTACAGCCATCATAATAACTGTTTGAATCGTAACACTGAGAGATCTGAGGTGTCTTAGATAGACCACTAAACTACTTGTTCTAAATATCAACTCAAACAGCATGTTTGATCAGTTTTGCAGTTCTCAATTTGTTTTTATTCAATTTCATATTCAAATTTATACACAGGAGGTGTTTAAATTGTCCTAATTGTGTACACACATTAAAGAAGCCTATGGTGCAAATTCTCATTTTCTTATGTCACATTTATTTCTTTGTGCATGATTGCACTGCCTACTAAACATAATGTGTTATCTAATACATTCAGATCAAACAATGGGTTTAATTCCCAGGGAATGCATGATTTAATAAAGTGTATATCTCCAATGCAATTCAAGCTGATTTGGATAAAAGCATTGACCAAATGCATTTGCAAATATACATGCAATAGAAAATAAATAAATAAATGGATCTCACTTATTTAATCAAGGATTTTGTTCCTGTCTTAATGCAAGTTATCAGAAAACATTTTGAGTTTATTATTAGTAGCAGTAGTACAGCAGTGCTATTAGTAGTATTAATATAAATATTAGTATAACAGTCAGACTTCAAATAAAAGCTAATGAAAATAAATGGCCATATATAGTAATTCAAAAAGGTTACACTTCATTTTATGGTGTCCTTATTACAACGAAATTAGACATTTAAGTACTGCATAATAATAGTTAACTATATGTACTTATTATATGGTTAGGATGAGTGTTAGTTATAGGGTTAGTTTCATGAAAGTATGCATAATTTATTTGTATTATTTTTGCATGTAAATACATGTACAATGTAAAATCATAAGGGCAACACAAAATAATGTTACCTTAAAAATAAAACAAATTAAAATTAATATATGTATTTTCTTTCATTATTTCCATTTTTTTTTTTTAATAAAGTGTTAAATATTTATTGAGTCCTTTAATTGGTTAAGCATTTACAGTTACACACCCTGTAAATTAGGGACTTCATATCAGAACTCACTAACAAGTCTTTATTGAGGGAAAAGAAGAGAGCATAAGAAAAAAAATCTAAATCACAAGGGGAAAATGTGTAAGGATCATTCCTACTTTTTGCATGGGCAGAAACCGCTAAATTAAATTACAGGACTTTCAAGGAAATACTACTTTTTTTAATTTATTTTGTATTTATTTTTTGGTTACAAGGACGAAAATCAGAAATATCAGATAAATATCCAAATTTCAAACGTAATAAACACTTTTTTCTCACTTCTGCTTGTGGGGAACTGGAAGACGTGCAGGCAGATGCTCGTCAAACGCTGCATGGTACGTGACGAGTGCAGAGAGAGACCAAAACACAATTCTGGTCACGAATTAGAAGCACAAAACAGGGATATGCAAATAAACAAACTTTGCATTTTGAAATAAGCCAAGATTAAACTGTTTTTCCTTTGCTCCCACATTTCCCAAAGGCGCATGCGCGACATATATGTCTTCCGGTTCCCAAAAGTAAGCAGAAGTATGAAACTGGATATTTATCTTACAAAAACTCATGGATTCACTAAAGGGGGCCTTTATTCACCCCCCGGAGCAGTGTGAGGGACATTTTGTTACAGATGCACGCACTTTATTTCACGTCTTCTGAACTGTTGACAACAAATACCTGCTTACCCACACTGAAAGGCTTGGAAGAGCAAAGACAATTTTATTCTCGGGTGAACTAACCCTTTAAGCACCTTGTAGCCTGTGAACCCTTTTTTGGCATGTCATATTTATTCATTTTCATCAGTTTCATGACATAAATTTTAGCACTTTGCAGAGTGACAGCGAATTATGGTGTCTATAATTTACTTGGCTATAATTAGCATGATAACATGTTTTGCTGCAGCTATAACTGATATAATGCAAAGCAGCCATGGGGCTAGTGAAACACATATCTGATGGCCCACTAGCCTTTTCCTTCAACTCTTAACCGTTACTTCATCACAACTGAAGCAATTATCCTACTGGTAACCATGGGGTACATTACTGTGCATTAGCTCTTACAGTGGTTTTAGTTGCACATACCCTTTCTTACCCAAACCAACCTTCTTATCCAGCACTTTTAGTACAGACAGTTCCCTTGGGCACAATGGTCATGGATCACTCCCTGATCATTTCCTACTAAGGCTCCACCACCTCAATCAATTTCATTAAGCCTCTTTCATGTACAATGTAACACAGATGGTCATTACACAGATGTGTAACCTTTGTAAAACACTCAGATGCCAGCAGATGCCGAGGAAGTAATGGACGAGAATGCAAACAATGTGTTTTAATTAATATAAATAATATATTAATATAAATCCAATTTTGTCAAAAGCCCTTTTTTTTTGATAGACAAAATTAAATGCATTTAACATCAAATGCATGTTATTAAAATATTAGAAGTCATATAGTTTCAATGATGGAAAGAATAATGATAAATTATAATTTTGTGATTTTGTACAGATTATAAATTAATCCAAATGTACTGGGAAATGTATTGCTTCACTTCATTTATTGATTGTATTTCATAAAAAAAAAAAAAAAAAAAAAAAAAAAATTGCTCTAATTGATCATAACACACCAGGAAATACACACAGTACTTGATGCAAAAAAATAAAAATTAAATAAATACATCGAAAAGACTCAAGGACTTTAGTTAATCTTTTTTGCTTTATGTAGAATAAAACAGCTTTGTCTAGGCAACCTACGTATATGATTTGACATTTCTCCTTATGTGACTTGTACATACTTTTGAACATTTGTGAAAATCACAATAGCTTTCTTTATAAAAGAAGTAGTGAACCTTGAAGAGACTTTCTACATGCATCTCACAAAGCATTTCTACTCTGTATGTTATTGACATCTAGGGCATGAAGACTATAGCATGAGCTCTCCATCTGATCTGCTGCCACAACCAGAGCCTGAACTGCTATTGATCCAAGTACCAATCTTTATCATTGATCACACAATTCATGAAGACAGTATGTCAGACTGCTGCTCATGGTAAAAATGTCATGGATCAATCCCAATGGCTGTATTAAAAGAAGAAGTGTTAAGTTAAATACAGCAAATGCAAGGTGAACATTCAGGGAGTGAGATTAAAAGCAGATGACAAGAGTTTTACTGAGCACCTTTTGTCAGTGGGTTTGCAAAGGGTGATATTAGTTCTTGCTGGATCTGGATTTCTCTATCAAATTAAATACAATGAAAGCATGCAATACGTGTTACATGTCAACAGCTACAAGATATTTTCTTGCATTCAAAAAAAAAAACTTTTAAGGCCAAGTAAAGCCAATTTAAGGAATATGCTTCAGAGTTTGAAAATGCAACTTCTCTCCAATACCTTTTAATTTATTTTTCAGAGATAAACAAAGAATGAATTAATTATTTTTTGTAATATATAATTAATAATTTGTATTTCAATGTCATTTGAAGAAATAACTTAGATTTTTCACAGAAATTGTGTTCAGTGGCTTCAGAATTCATGTATTTCTTGTGTCCATTCCCCCCGTTCTCTAATTCTAGAAACTGCTGTGGAAATGGCAAGCTTTGGTTTGGCCATGACTTCAAAGATCCAGCTGTCAATAACAATGCACCTGTTCTAGCCACAGGACATTAGGGTCCAGGAAGAACGCCAACTCGGTCTGATCTGTTTAAGTCATTTGTGCCTCGGCGCTAAGTTGATTGATTTATGTATTTAGTGTGAGGCTCGATTTCTTTGCCAAGCAGGATGTTTTTAGACATTGCAACTTTTCAGTTTCGTAAACATGAATTACGCCAAAAAAGATCAGAGAAGGTGCTTTAAGAATTTGTGCCTTTGGGGTAGAGATAATCTTCGAACCTGCAAACATCAATGTTAAGATGGCAAATCTAGAGCTCTATGATCTTCATTACTACATATATCCCTCATTTTGCTGGTGTCCATAATGGTGTAAGCCCTAAAAATCTACAACCGACTTATCTTACATCTAACTCTTAAATGGTGAAAATCTGTGTATATACATTTAAACCCTTTGATCTTCTGAAATGTGTAATAAAAGGTCAATGTCCAAATATGGAAAAGTCTCTGCAAAAAATTAAGCCACTGAAAATTAAACTGCAAAACATTAACATATTTATGTCCAAAAAGTAAGAATAAAGACTTGTTAAATCAAAGTAGAAAATTACAATGTCAAGTATAAAATAATGTTTTGATGTTTTTGAAAGAGGTCTGTTCTGCTCACCAAGGCTGCATTTATTTGACCAGAAAAAGCTGTAGAATAATCACAATTTTAATCAACTGTTTTTCATTTTTATATATTTTAAAATGTAATTCATTATTGTGACGCAAAGTTGAATTTTCAGCATAATTTTCAGCATTATTAATCTAGTCTTCAGAAATAATGTTAATATGCTGATTTGCATCTCAAGAAACATTTCTGATTAATTATCGACATTGAAAGCAGGTGTGCCTTTTTCCCCCCCCTTTGGGATTATTTGATGAATATAAAGTAAAAATAACAGTATTAATTTAAAATATAAGTTTTTTTTTTCTAATGATATAATGATATATATGTATATATATATATATATATATATATATATATATATATATATATATATATATATATATATATATATATATATATATATATATATATATATATATATATATTTATATTTTGTCACTTTTTACCAATTTAAATGCATCCTCACTGATTAGAAGTATTCAAAATGTAATCAATAAGGTCTCCACTTTTTCTTCTTCATCTTACTTTTAACTTTTTTTTTAACATCCATGCCATATGTACACACAATCTTTAAATGGAATAATTAAATTTTCAGAAAAAAAGCCACATGAATGAATTTGAGGAGCACTAACTTGGCCCTCCAAGTCAAAGACAAGCAAAATAAGATAAATAGGATTATTCTTAAACACCATAAAACACTTTGAGCCCAGCTAGCATAAAATTAACAATACAAGTAAATTATGTGTTGGCTAACCGATAATCTACTTAATTTGTTAGGCAATCTTAACAAATAAGGTTTACATAGGTGTTTAAAACAGTAAAGCACCAAACACATGTCCAGGGAGTCTGAGAGACGGTAGAATATGGTTATGTGAATGTCAATTATGATTGTTTTAGTGCAGGTAACCTTGACTCGCACAACGGTAGACCTCAGGGT
The DNA here is from genome assembly GCF_023724105.1 of Carassius gibelio. NCBI lineage: Eukaryota > Metazoa > Chordata > Actinopteri > Cypriniformes > Cyprinidae > Carassius > Carassius gibelio. The sequence goes on from NC_068396.1 coordinate 4,818,524, forward strand.
GCTGCTATTTGAATAATCCAGGAGAAACAAGCCTCACTCAAAACATCTGACCCGCGCCAGTAGTCTCTTTAACCACGCTCCATATGCTGTTTTAGCAAACAGCCAACAAGCACAGTGAGGATATACCCAAGACAGCACTTGATTAGATTTGCTGTCGACAGGGGCATACATCTTCCACCGCCACTGCCTGAGCAAGGACCACTCTTCTAAGGGCATGAGGAAATTGAATCGGTTGAGGAGTACATATCATCCCGTGTAGTTATTGACAGTAGAATGTGCTCTGAAATGGAGGCGCGGGATGGCTCAAGAGAGATGTAATGAATATGTGTTGTGAAGAATGCCGGAGAAGAGAAAAGATGGCAGAACTTGATATGCCTAAAAGCACATTTAACTGCGACGAGTGCCGCTTTTGATGAAAAGTAAAGCTCTTTGAGCAAACCATTAGAGACAGATGCTTTGGTGCAATATTTATTAGCACTTTATAAGGGAGCTGGAGACCCTATAAATGAGTATATGTTGACAATAAACCACTGTGATATGAATTTGTAAATAATATTGCTTAAAGGGTTAGTTCTCCCGAGAATGAAAATTCTGCAATTAATTGCTCACCCTCATGTTGCTCCAAAAACGTAAGACGATTGTTCATTTCCGAAACACTTTGTGTGCAAAGAAAACCATAAAAACATAATTTATACAACAACGCTCATTACGCTGATTATGTTCTGGGTTGCTCTCCAAATGATGGAAGACGGTAACCTGGGGAGAAGAATTGTTAAATAAAATATGTTATTACTGTTTTCTTTGTGCACAAAATATATTCTCGTAGCTTCGTAAAAATTATGGTTGAACCACTGTCACATGGACTATTTTATTGATCTCCTTACAATGTTTCTGTAATTGGGAATAATGCAATTGCATTGCTGTCTACAAAGGTTCAGAGAGCTCTCTGATTTTACCCAAAATATTGTATCCGTGTTTGGAAGATGAATAAAAGTCTGACAGGTTTGGAAAAAAACATGATGTTGAGTAATTAATGACATAATTTTCATTTATGCATGTTATACACGCCAATGCTATGCATGCTCATAAATGTTAATGTAGACAAATCTGGCAACAAAATATATGATGCAATCCTCTTAAATACATGCAAGCAAGTAAATATAAACAATTTTAAGCCATTTTCGCCATATAATAAAATCGGCCTATTTTAGGACAGGATTATTTGATTGATATCAAGCATTCAACTCTGCTGTGATTTGATTTGTAACTAAACACAATCATATTTCACAAGATTCAGAACAATGAATAACTGACGCTGAATGGGCCAGAATTTTAACATTCAGTCTTTAAATGGACACATGTGTTATAAAGCGAATAAAGTGGGATTGGGGTGGCACACCACGCAATAACAGGCTATTTTATCAACCATTTACAGAAGAGCCCTCCACAGTACTGCATGCTGTGATCCTTGCAGGGACGCCACCAAGAGCTATATATCGCCTGTCGGCTACAGTAACATAACATAGTCCATAATATAATTATGTTAGTACCTCTATCTCAAATTAACATTTAAATAAACGGGGTTGGGGTGGGGACAAGGTATAACAGTACAAGATTTCAATGCCTTGGGAAAGAAAAAAATCTAGAAAATGTCTTAAAATGTCTACAATGCAATATATATATATATATATATATATATATATATATGTATGTATGTATATATATATATATTTTTTTTTTTCTGGTTTATGATGTAATAATAATAATAATAATAATAATAATAATAATAATAATAATAATAATAACAACTAACTAGCATATTCACACTAGTCCAACTAGTCCAGGAAATATGGAACAATAAATCATCGACAAATTCGACATATCAGATGTACCATCTTCAATCAAATAAATCAGATTTGACTAGACCATAAAACATTAAATGGAGGCTTTCTACCCTTCTTCATGTTTCAAGGTACAAATATTTGAATAATTCCATCTCTGTGACTTGCTTCATTGTTACGTCTTGCATTACTCATCACTCAAAGGTTTCTGTGAGCCTGCCGTTCCATACCTGTCTACCTTGACAGGAGAGATTTGTAGAAATATATACCTGGAAATGCGAGAGGGAATTTGACATCTAAGGGAATATGTAGCTGTGATAGACTTCATGATTCATCAAAGACATGTTTATTTGACAGAATGGAAAATTTTGACAAAAATAGGTTCCACTCCATTACACCCTACAAGCAGAGGTGTTACTCATCCTTCTCCACGACAACTGATCTCTGTATTTAACGGTTTGAGAGGTAAATACGGTACATTTCAGCGGGTAGTGTGTTGTTTTGTAAATCAGATGAGAATGTATGTCGTATGTCCAGAGCTATAAGTGTTTAGTAGTAATTCTGTGACATTTTAACAGTGTTGTTTTATTGTTTTCCCTATGCTGCAAAGCGAAAAAGATGCAATTTTACAGATTAACAGGCATGCTTGAATGTTAACGTGACTGTGTGAAAATGAGATCAAGCAAGTATTGTGGACAGTAATTGAAATGGGGAAATTGATTCAACTGACAAGCTTTACAAGTGGGCATGCATTACACCTCCTCCTGGGTGAGCGCTTCTCGAAAGGTCAGTGAACCCTGAAATGGAATTTCTCCTCAACAAGACTTAACAGGTCTGTTCAACAACAATTCAATGGCATTTATTTATTTATTTAGCACTATATCCATTTGAACACATACTGATAAAATACAGTTTTGTAGGTTGGAGCCAAATGACAAAGATGAGATTGCTAAAGCAACATCACTTTGGTGTAAACCCGAAACTAATGTATTAAACTTTGCTGATAAACAATTACCATAAAAAAAAAAAAAAAAAGGAAAATCATCCAGACGACAGGGGAGCTGTGCTTTTACCTTTATAAGCGATCAGTCCAGAGAGACACCAAAGTCATTTTGCTTAAACCAGTAAAAAGTCTGATAAAACAAATATAAACATTTAGTTGAATAATGTTATTTGTATAGTATAGTAATATAAAAACTTAAAATTGGGATACATTTTAATATTGTAATATCTTAGTAAATATATAAATAAACAAATAAATAGTGTTCTTAACTTTTTAGTGCGGTAATATATGAAAAAAAAAAAAAAAAAAAACTTGAACATTATATCTATGAATAAATAAGATAGTTAAAATATTACAAAAATCGAAACACAGAAAGAAAGAAAGAAAGAAAGAAAGAAAGAAAGAAAGAAAGAAAGAAAGAAAGAAAGAAAGAAAGAAAGAAAGAAAGAAAAATTGTCCTTGCGGTACAAACACATAAAAATGTAAGACATGTTTATGCGATATTAAAAGCAAAAGCATAGATTTCCCACAATGGGGTAACATAAAAAAAAAAAAAAAAAAAAAAAAAAAAAAAAAAAAAAAAAAAAAAACTTGGATTTAAGACATCCATGTGGTAACTAATAAAAAAAATAAACATGATTATGTTTTCTCATGCTTCTTGGGGAGTACCGCACGCAAACAGTTCCCATAATTTCAGCGGAACAAAATGGAGACAGAATGTTATCAGTCCCAGCAAACATTATAATTTCCTCTGCAATATCCCTTATGGACTGCAACTGACAATTAAATCCATCTGGGAATTCAAGAAATGGGTCACCGAAGCCCCAAGGAGCGAGATTAAAATAAACGCCTTCAATAGCATTTACAAATGACAAGTTAATTGTGAGATCTGCTCGTCTGGCGGTATAAGGACATGCTGGCCGAGGCGAGGTTGCAGCACAAGAAACATAAACTTAAAATGCTGTGACATGTTTTAAAGCCTTCAGTAGGCTGTTAAAATGTAACAAAGTGGGAATTGTAAACTGCGGTTTAATAATTGATGCTATTCTAACCGTGAAAGATCAATGAATGTTTGTGCCATCCCGAGGCCAGCGATGCCCCAATGCTGTAAAAACCTTGAGAAAACACTCGGTATAGGACACGGTGTGTGTGGCGAAATTACCTGCTGCCTTGGGCAGTGCTCGAATCTCAGGAATATGCTAGAAGCGAGATGATGAAACCTGCAAATGTTTCACGAAGTTGCAGATGTAGTGAAACTTAAGTTTTAAGCAGTGATATTAGGGATATAAATAGAATAGTTCACACAAAAACAAAACTTCTGTCACTATTTACTTGCCTTAATGTCAATTCACATCTGTGTTTGGAAAAACTTTTTTTTTTTTTTTTTTTTTTTTTTTTTTTTTATACTTCAGTAATCCACAAAAGGTTAGTTTATGGCTGTCAAGCTCTAAAATAACAAAAAAAAAAAACACTCTAAAAGCAGTTTAAAAATAAGTCTATATGGTTTGTGTATATATTGAACATCTTCAAAACCAATATTATAGCTTTGTGTGTGGAAATAATTTCATAAGGCAGACTGATATAGCAAGATTAAGAAAATGCATATTTTAAATAAACCTGAAACAAAACTATGACATAAAAAAGATGAACATTTCTCATTGGCAATCACAGATAACCAAATAAATAAACCAGATAAATAAATAAATATTTATCTTTGACATCTTACAGATAGTCCTGTATACTGTCCTACAGACTTTTTTTTTTATTGTTGTACCCTGATTAAATGAAACTATACATATATTTTAATTTCATTTATTTATTTATTACTTCTGTGGACCACAAAAGGTTAGTTTTCGAAGAGTATGCTGAATTCGTTTTTCCTGTGTAATAAAAGTTAATGAGGATGGGGCTGTCAAGCTCTAAAATGACAAAAAACGCCATAAAAGCAGCATTAAAGAAGTCCATGTGATTTGTGTACTATATTCCAAGCCTTCTGAAGCCATACGATAGCTTTGTGTGCGGAAATAATTGTGTTTCACTTTTTTCCTCCCACAATGTACTTCCCATGCAGCATCACAGACTGGTGTGATTTATACTTGAAAAACACGCGAATGTTCTTCCTCAAACTGAACTTTTATGAACTTTTTTGTAGGTATGCTAGTTCTGACATTCATAAACCCTTTTCTATGTAAATTTGGAGCAGGCAGGCAAACACATTGTGCAGGATCACAGTGATTGTTCCTCTTCAGTCTTTGCACAGTGAGACAGCTATAAATCTTATGGTTGATGTACAGTTAACGTCGCCTTCATCTCTGAAATTCTGGATTAATCATCGAGCGGCAATTAGGAATTGTTTGCACAGTAGGAAATCTACCTCTCTTACTGAGTGCAACAGAATATTCATCATGTATTAAAAACAGCTTTGTTCTCGGTTTCTTTCTCTTGGTGCCCTTCTATCATTATATTCTACATTTCCATTGCAGTTTTCCGTACAGTAGATATGACAGATGAGATAGTGAAAATATTCAAACTTGTCATACTAATAACTTTGTAGGTTTGTAAATTTTAGCATGCAACATAAAAGACTCTCCCCAGTCAAACCATCATGTTGAATGCATGCATTACTATATAATAATATCTAAAAAAAAAAAAAAAAAAATCACATGCAGAGTCAGCCAAGACATTATTATTCAACCCCACCCTCCCCCTTTCAGTTATCAAAGGTTTTATTTTATTTTTGGGGAATAGCATGCTTTTTGTACTCATATTCCTTACTTAGTTGAAGTCAGACAGCAGAGCTGCATATCAGCCGGTCTATTAAGAGTATATTGAGTAACTCTATCTCTCGCACACATTCACCTCAGTCAAGGATTCCTGTTCCTGTGCATATGTCATGCAGCACCACTCTATAAACAAAATTATTATTCGTTGCAAATCTGATTGGCTGCTGACCTCTAGCAGAGTAAAAAGCGATAACTTCTCTTTCTCTCTCACTCTTTCCCTTATGCAGTGTTATTACCAGTTTCATGTCAGCTCAGTTTCCATAGCAACCCGTCTCAGAACAGAGCTAATGGTGGAAATCTTCAGTGCCTAAGTGTTTCGTCCAAGTGACAGAGAGTCAACTAAAGTTCAGTCACCCAAACTAGATTGATGTCTCTCCAGCGCACCATGACCTCCCCTGCATATGACCATCAAATCACAAATTCTCAGTCAAAACATTATCAAATCCAAAGAAGAAGTGGCCGAGATTGCCTTTTTCCGTATTTGGTGCATTTGAGAAAGACTGATTAGATGCGCACTCCAGAGTAAAATGCAGAGGGAAAATGATTTCACATTGACAAAAATAGCTTATGCTGTTTCATATATTTAGCTATGCCGCCAGTCTCATCGTACAAATGATCATATGTTGATAAATATGAATATCACACCCTTAAAAACACTCCAATGTCCCTATAGTTTACGACACTGAGAAACGTAACCCAGTCAAAAAGAGGATGTCATCTCATTGAAAGAGAAATGGATCTTACTCCCAAAACACTTGTTAACTTTGTAAATGCAAACAAGTGCATGAATTTAATTGTAAATTAAATGCTGGTAAATAAAAGGAAACAATATAAACATTATTTTGTTAGCCTATTCAGTTCCTTTCAGTCCATAACAAATAATTTACATTTAACAGTATTTCAGAAAAAGAATAACAAAATAACCAGCTATAAAAAATATTTATCAAACAATAATAATAATAAAAAAAAAATGATCATGCTATAAACATACAAATGTAAAGCAAAAAAATAATTAATCCAAATGTTACAATTTTTGCCATAATTTGTACTATGTATCCTAAACAAGGTTTTATACTTCACTCATGATCCAATATCCAATATGTAAAAACCTTCACATGTGCAAAAATGTCTGTTTAGGCACTGCATGAGGATTTTACAGTGCACCTTATATAAAATAAACAGTGTAACTTTTATGTTTGGTTGACTGCATTTTAGTTTGATGATGAATTACCTGAAATGTCGAGCAACACTAGAACTAATGTCTGTGTGCGTGTGTGTGTGTGTGTGTGTGTGTGTGTGTGTGCGTGCGCGCGCGTGTGTGTGTTTGAACGCATGAGGAAATAAAAATAAATAAATAAAAATGCATTAAGACTTACACAAAAACGAAAGTAGCATTCGTAACCTACATTTGTAAAGTAGTGTTTTTTTTTTTTTTTTTTTTTTTTTATATATTGTGTAGTATTTATTTTATCTTATTTTTAGACTTCTCTGTCCACAGAAGTGCTGTGATCGACTTATGAGTTTTGGTTGACGGTCAGGAAAATAATCGAAATGGACAAAATACTGTCATTATACAGTTCTCTGCCAGATTTACTAGGCTGCACGCAAGTTTGGGTAATTCAAAAACTTGCGTACACGAGTGGAGACCTGAAGAGAGGTTTGATCATCAGCTCAGGTCCATATTGTTACATTCCAAGTTTTGCATAGAAATGACAGCACAGCCACTTTTCTGTTGTACGTTCGTTTTGTAAATGAGGCCCAGTGATTTGGGGGAACTGAGATGGTAGGACAAATATAGCTATATTTTACAATATGCATTTGTGTTCTGTCAAGGAATGTATGTATTCCTTTAAAAAACTTATTTTGCTTGCTGAACCATTGAAACAGAGATGCCATTACAATCTGAAGAGCAAATGCAGAGTTTCTCAAGTCAATACTGCAAACATTTGTAAGTGAAACACAAAAGATTGCAAAAGCTTTTCTCCCCATCGCCATGTACATTTTATGAGCTCCAGTGATGACGGCAAAATAAATGTACAAGTGAAAAAATAAAAAATAAAATAATAATAATAAAAAATTATGATTTGTATATATATATATATATATATATATATATATATATATATATATATATATATATAGAAAGAAATAATAAGCATGTATATGAAATTCATATTGACAAAAGAAAAACTCTAATATCATCAAACAATATGGTACCATTATATCATGCATTCATAGCATTCTGAATTTCTCTTTAGGTGTTTCACAAAATGTATACAAGTTTGAAATGACAAGTAAATAGTGACAAAATTTTCATGTCTTTAAGATTTTTTTTCCACTTCACCTGGTTCCTAAAAGCAGGTTTCTTTCCAGTGCCATCTAAAAATCACTTTTCTAGAGTGTACAATTGCTTTCCTCTATCACAGAGGCACAATTTTATATTTAAAAGTGCATCACCCTGTAACTCATAACATTATTAAAAGCAGATGATAATGTGTCTTGCTAGAAAATTGAGGTCGAGAGGAAAACTGATTCACACTCCTTGTTTGGAGTCTCTTTGGTAATGAAGAGCCAAAAAAAAACGGTGACCTTTGCATTAAGAGACACATAATTAAATGCAAACATTTTCTATAGGCCTTAATCTACCATAGTATTGCAGTGAAAAGACAATCGGAGAAGAAAGAGTTCTTATTTCAGTGTGCAATTACACCAGTGTTTCTTTAACAGGACAGAGCAATTTGCTATAAAGCCCAAGCATCAATATCATGGTAAATGATACCTAACATTGAGGCCTTAAAATGGAAAATTACTAAAGAGAATGGAAAACACCTTCCCCAGAAGATGAATGCATAGCGATCTGCCCACCATTTGTAATTTTAAACCACTTTTTCATAGATTATAGCTTCTGGACATTATGGAAACGGGCAGAAGAGCACTTTGCTCAGTGTGAATTTACACATGCTGCTTATAAACCACGTCAGTGTGACACAATGTAATAAAGTACTTTAATATGACAGGCACAGAATAATGAACAAATCATCTAGTTCAGAAGATAACAGAGCTGTACAGACATCTCGTTAATGTTTGTGTTAATGAACATGGATGATACACGCAAAGAACTTGTCCTTGGTTAAAAGAACGGAGATAAGGACAGACGATCTTCACTTACTTTTACGAAGTGCCAGAAAACTGGGTCAACTCCTCCAGTGTTCAGCAAGAAAACCCTGTTGCTAAATTATGTATTGCACACACGTACAGCAGGTTATTAGTCCACTTCCTCATGGAAAGTCTTCAGCTATAAAGGGGCATTTGCTCTGAGCACCCCTCAAACTGAATATGTGACGTCCTACTGGTGCGAGAAAACGTTCGTGTGGGTTTCAAGACAAAAAAAGTCCCCGGGCACCTTCATACGGGAGAACTTCAGGCTGCGGCGCGAGTCTATTTAAATCACAGAAATTGATTGAAGGGGCACCTCACTCTATGGATTGGGTTTCTTATTTCAACGTATGCCTTTGGAGCAACGTGACAACTTTTAAAGCCTTTAAGGGTAACAACCGGCTCAATGGCAACGTGTGAATGTGAAAGCCTGAAATGGTAACACGGTTATCTTCAGAAAGGACATACTGTACAGGACAAAGCCTTTCAAAGCTTAGTGTTTGCAAACCGGTGAAACAATCGATAACAAAGAGCGCTCAGATCACATAAGCAATACTATCTCCTGCGAGGTTATCGGATTTGAAGAGATTAGGTTTCACTGAAGACTTTCTAAGTGTGTATCTTTATTTCCAGCAACCTGCAGCGGTGAATACAACGTTTATAAAAATTCAAGGTCAGCAATGAATTGCGTGCAATAAGTTGGATTACATCGCATTTACAAGGACTCCAGGTTCATTGTCTTATAACTGCACAGACATGCTCTTTCTTTTGTGCACTGAAAAAAATTTCACACAAAATATCTGCTGGATTCACTACAGGAGCATAGACTTGTTTTCACCTTAATTCTTATGTTGATAAAAATTGATTATTATAAATCAGCGAAGACACATTTACAATAAGCAATTAGCATAATACACACCCAAAGCTTGTCCATATAAGGGCTTTCGGCACAACCTCTCATGTACAGCCATTCATCACTCTCTGCATGCACATACTCATATTCTCTAAAGATGCACTCTTGCCAAAGAGCATGCGAGTAAAGCAGAGAGTGCTATCTGCATTGTATACATTTATGGTGCACATGTATTTTCTTTTCTTGCTTTCTTTATTGTTTCTTATATTAGTAATTGTGTCTAATACAATTTTAATTGTTTTAATATCTCACTAAAGGCCTACAATTGGAAATTAGCCAGCTAGCCACTTTGGATAAAGCATGTTCCAAATGAATGAATGAATAAATTAATTCACCACTGGTCAACTTACACGTTCAGGGACGTGTCAAATAATCCTGGTGGAAACAAAATGGTATAGAACTGGCTGTGTACTGCTCACAAAAAAATAAATAAATAAATAAATAAATAAAAAAAAAATGTTTGTTTATACAGAACGCGTTCATCTGATTAACGAGACGACAGGTTTGAGTAACCAAACTACATTTCCCATGATCTTCTGAAAAAGAATAATAATAAGCATCACTCAATTTGCTATTTGTTCTGTTGCATTAATCAGCAATAAAGCACCTGTGCAATGCATGCAATGAATTTCTCCATACATGAGGCATCTTGAAACTGTCATTACCATTACAAGCTTCTGTACAAAGTAGGACTGCACAATTATGACAAAAATCATAATTGTCGATTATTCCCTTGAAATTGTAATTGTGATTATTAAATGTGATTATCACAATTTATATTGAATGATGTTTAAACCATTGTTTTATGAAATATATATATATATATATATATATATATATATATATATATATATATATATATATATATATATATATAACTAGCTGAAAAAACTAACTCAAAAACATTTAGTGCTTTTCTATAGTATTAACCCTCAAATGTTAACTATATATCGTAGTGGTTTCTTCTTTAAATTATATAAAAGTACAAATATGAATGATAAAGCAGAGATAGCAGAGCAGTTCAATAGTTTTTCTCTCGGTCATTTATTTTATTATAGATAACTTAATTTCTGAACTTATTTGATTTGTTTTATTTGTATGTATGTATTACTTGGGTTGTTACTGACATATGTTAAACATTTCCTGTCAACAGCACCTTTAGAAATATATTTACTGGGAAAATGGTGACATGTCCAATACTTATTTTACCCACTGTAAACACATGCTAATGCAAAGCACAATTGATTTACTCTAAAACAAATTAAACAGAAAGATGTCAAGAAGAATCTGCATGAGAGATTCAAATTTAATTCCCTCTCAAAGACCTTCCAACGATTTCCTGGAGCACTTTCAGGGTCAACATTTAAACGTTGTAAATCTTTACACCTTTAAAACCTCATTTCCAATTCACTCTTCTTTTCAAATGACATAATAAAGCTGCTCTTCTTGACCCCCCAGCCCCTATTTGCAATAAATCAGCGTCTTTCTCTAATGTCCCTCGCTAACAAGTGTGGAGAAAATACTCCAAAGCCCTTTGCTGCATCCAACAACCATCATTGTTCTTTAAAGAGTGTTACAACTACAGATAAACAATGAACAAAAGACAGCATCATACATGTTTAAAATACCTACAGATAAAGAAAAACTAGACTAGACATGTAACTCCAACATAGGTATTGCCAGTGCATTACAAAATGGTTCTGGGTTAAAAAAAAAAAAAAAAAAAAAAAAAGTATATGACTGGATCTTGGCCAGATAATAACATAAAAGAGCTCTTTTTAAAGATTAATAGAAACATTATGCATGGCAGGAATAAGAGCTTTCCATATTTCGCTTGCTCATAGAATTGTGTAATCTAGCTTCATTGTAAGGCTGCAAGTTGACGTGATCACGATAAAGCTTAGTGGCAGTTTTTCTTCTTTCCCTCCCTTACTTACTCCTTTTTCTTCCTCTAAAGTTGCAATGGAAACCTGCTAGGACTTAAAATGATAGCAAACTCCTGACTTTATTTTAATAGCATTACACTACAAGGGATTTCTGTTGGTTATAAACACCCCACTGGGAAAACACAGAGGGAAACTCAACGGAAATTAGAGTTTTAATCCAAAAGGGTTAGAATGAAAAAAAAAAAAAAGATATATATCTTTTTTTAAACAAAGATAATTCATAAGGCAGTCTCATGGGTATTAGGTGTTTTAATTTTGAGGGTAATATCCGGAAGGTAGGACACTTTGTCTTAAATCTGTGTGAAGGTAAGTAGGCTAACATTAATTACACTTGTGTACCTTGAAATGCATGTATACTAGAAGACGTATAAGCCTAAAATGACTCTCTGCTCCTTGAAGAAACTGCAAACTACATCAATTTTGCTTTGCATACGACACAATACTCAAATATAGACTAGATAACTTTGTTTTTTTAGTTTAAATGTTTCAGTCTGACATCTCAAGAACAGCTCTACACACAATTAAGTGATTAGAAAAGCTTCCAATTACAATTCAATTACTAATGACAGTGCAAGTCACAAGACTGAAGAGATTGAGCGGTTTCGTTCGGCCCTGGTGAACCGCAATTGGCTGACATGAAGAAATACTCGCAATAGTATTTCATTGCTGGACACTGTTAAAAAAAGAATCTGTTTTAATCTAATACAATATCCTCATTAGGGTTAATATGGATAACTAGAAATTATAATGCACATACAAGCAAATCTAAATCTAAATAAAATAACTAAAAAATAAATAAAGAACTAAGAAAAAACAAGCATACATATTTTAGAAAAACAAAATAATAATAATAATAAAAAATATATATATATATATATATATATATATATATATATATATATATATAAACTAACAGTAAAACTACTAACTTTAAATCTAACAATCTATGCCAAAATTTTAACAAAATTGCAATCTTATATCAATGATACTAGAACAACACTGATACTGATGATGTTGCAATCTAAAATGAGCCTGCTATTTTTTATGTTTATTTCTGAATATTGGAAAGCTATATTCTATATTCTAAATGTAATTTAATACATTTAAATGTTAAGCACAGGTGAAAGCACATATCACTATAAAAACACCAAAGGTCTTGATGTCTAAATGTTGACCAAAAGGGCCTTTGGCCAAGCAGTGTTTGACATCTTTGAAATGAGAACCTGTAACAGGCCTTACCAAAGTGGTTTTACAACCTCCAAGACTGGATATAAAGACAAGGCTGTGGAGCTTTTGCAGTATATTTTGGATGCACTGTATTGGTTTGTCTTGGTTTGAATTGTACTGTAATATTTTACTATCCTATTTTTATAAATTTAAGGGATGTTTTTTTTTTTTTTTTAACAATTAAAATCATGTAATTTACCATAATTACATTATAAACAACATTATATAAATACAAGTTTAAAATGTGAAACAATGAAATAATGTAAATAATGGTAACAATGTATTGTTAAATATATATGAATTAGTTTATATGATTTTAATATTATTATTTAAGATTTTAAAATTGTAATTTAAACTGTCTGAATAAACCAAAAATACACCACACTAGAATCAATACAAATATAAATCAAACAACTTTAGTACAATCAGACACACATTAGCCTATAAACATTCACTAAACACAAATATTCACATCTCATCTAGCTATTATGACAACTACACACACAAAATGAGAAAACTGAGCTACATCAAATATGTATCAAATCTAAGGAGCATGTGCCTACCTTGAAACCACTAGCCAAACCGCTAACAGGTGCTACAAGTCCAACAGGTATCCATCAACTTTGCCTGTGTTCCATCAGGGACTTTCACCACAACCATTAATACAAAATTATTATGCAGTTCATATGGTAGTGTAACAAAATGTTTGTTTCAGCTAAGCTAGTATATATATATATATATATATATATATATATATATATATATATATATATATATATATATATATATATATATATATATATATATATATATATATATATTTTTTTTTTTTTTTTTTTTTTTCATGGTATACCAGACTGTACTCTACTCTTGCTCAATGGATGTAAAAGTAATTGAAACAGATCATTTCATCAGTGGCAGCTTGAACAGGCTGATGATGAAACATAAGAGCATGTGTTCAGAGCCATTTATTGTCAACAGATACTCTGCATGTCAGCAACACATCTGGCTCAGGTAGCAACAGCTTTTCACACTGTGATGCAAAGGAAGCCATTAAAACTGATATGATTTATTCTCATGACAAGGGTAATAATATTAAGCAATTTTAGTTTATCAAAGGAATTGTTCACCCAAAATTAACAAGTGATGTAATGTTACATTTCTCCAAATCTGTTCTGATGAAGAAATAAACTCATATTTATTGTATATGGCTTTTTATGGAATCATTCAAGTTATTTATGCATTGTTTTTTTGTGTTTTTTTTTTTTTTTAATTGGAAAAAAAAATGGGTGATTACTTTAACATAATTATAAAGACCCATTTTTATTAATAATCTTTGTCAGAAGCTGAATCAAAAACAGACTGCATAAAATCACATAATCTGACTTGATAATAATACTCATTAAAAGCATCCCTCTAATAATTGTAATTAAATCTGAATATAATTAACTTATCGAAACATCGCAGGCAAACGAGCAACTAAAATGTTAAGCCGTTTAACCTCTATGAGCTTCACTTCTTTAATTCAAGTTAGTGACATTATATAAATAACAGTTCTGTGCAAATAACTGTAACCCACTGACATTTACAGGAGAAGAAATGTGAAGCTCTCATGCATTTTCAGCTTTATACTTTTTAATTATGTCTAAATATATTTCTGTTCAGCCCCATAATACTCTGCAATGCAGTGTTTAAAAGCATATTTCGCTCATTCCCAGTCACAGATGAGATCACATCAGTGAGTTATCCACCAACAACCGACTGGTCCGGACTGATAATGAACCATCTACGGTTGTTGTTGTTATTGTTTCACAGATTTGGGTGGGGCGGGGGGTGGGGGTTCTGAACTGAAAAAAAACATTTGCATGTATATTTACAGAGATAATTACTGTGTTATCCGTGAAAATGTCAGATGCTCAAGTCAACTCTTGAGACGTCCAATTAGATGGATGATAAAGCTGAGGACTACTCAATTATGTGCGTGCACTTCACCCTCCTGAAAACGCATTAAGATATAAATATCTCTGTCATATGGTAATCCAGAAAGACATGAGTGCAGTGCTGTGGAGGGCAGCATATTCCTCGGGCTAAACTAGATAAATAGAGAAGAGTTTTTAATGTTTTTATATCTCCTCCAAGACGTCGCTCAAAACTTGCTACCTGGTCTCATGGCAAAAACTTACCTGGGGGCACTTTTTTGTGAGACACAAATACATATCAAGAAGTATAAGTACATCACCGCAGTTTCCAAATGAAATTAACACTAGAGGCATTAAACCTCTGACACTTTTTATTCATTTTCACACAAATTTACAGAGTTTCGATTAATGAACTGTAATTTTATCACGATTAATTGAAAAATATTATGATATGACTAAACAAAACATAAAAATGTATATGGTGGGAGATTTAAAGACTGCTATTTTTGAATGTTAGCATCACATATAAACATTCCAGCTTCATATCTATGAGTTTTCATAGACGGTAGGTTTGTTCGGTAGCTCACGCCACAGAGTACAGAGAAGTATTTGAGAGACGAGAAGCTCCGGTTCAAGGAAGTTGATATTTATGTTAATAAGATTTTTTTATAAATTTCAGGAAGATGAATCTGTTGAATCCTTTCCCTTTACAAAGTCATTCAGATTCACTGACCCATTTTGAGGCTTACTACACAGTAGGTGAAGAAAATAAAGTTTAGTTTTGTGTGTTCTGCACATAGAGTCATTGGATTAGTTATTCTACCAGAAAGACTCAGGAGATAAAATGATGTACAAAGCATACATTTATTGACAACTCAGCAAGCATAATTATACATTTCTTTGGCGGAAGGCCCTGTCCAAGGTTCGTAATCTGAGGGTAGCGAATCTGCATTTCCTGCCTGAAGACGAAGGCAGGGGCGCAGCCGACCCCCCCGGAAGGTAAGGACAGGACCATCCTGGTGGTGGTGGGGAGGGTGGAGGTTGTTGTCGCATCGGCATCTGCGGACTCAAACGTGTGTAAGTATGATCTTTTATACCGGAGTATAAAGACGTGATTGGAAAATGATAAAGGTAATTAGTGACGAAGTAACTGAGTCTTCCTGGCAGAACTTATGCTAAAGCTTCCATTTTTTATTAAACTGTTTCATAATTAATCATTTCTTTTATCCGCACCTTTATCTCATTGTTATGAATGATTCACATGCCAGGTTGATTTGAATGGCAAAATCTGGCTGATCCTTCGTCACAAACGAGATGTTTCGTCCATTTAATTACTAAAGAGATGGCCCAGTTCATTCAGTTCACCAATGAGCTTCAAACTCGTTCAGAATCTTCCACAGCCCATTCCCGAATTCAATTGGTTCACGCTATTGTTAGATTTGAAGGCTGCTTTCATGCACTCAAAAGGGAGAATTCAAAAGAAAATTTAATTTTAAAACACTTCATGAACCAAACATGAAGTGGATGTGTTTTTTTTTTTTTTTTGGATCTTACAAAAACATATTATAAAAAGTAGTGGGCACAGGGTTTGCAGGAACATCATGATTATATTTCTCCTGCTTAAGAATGTGTTGTAATTGTCTAACCACTGTTATTGAGGATTGTCGTCCCTAATCACCTTCTCAGTGCTCAAATATGCATAAGAACAGTTCTTCCGAAAGTAGTTTCCAAACTTCAAGTGGCTGTTGTTCAACTCTAATCATTTTTGTTTGCGAAAAATCCTGTCAGCGATGATAAAACATTATCCATTCATCAGCATTTCATACTTTCTGTTAGTCCCAAGAAATAAATAAATAAATAAATAAATAAACACGTTTTAAATGTTATGCTGCACTGGCAACATAATGTATACTGCTCAGCATTTATGCAAAGAGACACATCCATGGAAAAATTAGGTTTTGAGGCAGGCTATTTTTCTTATGCAGATGTATAACTGCCCTTATGGTGTGCATTGCATGGTTAAGATTTAAATTCGACTAACAGCATCTTCTACAAAATCAGCATAAAATGGCAATTCACTGAACAAATCCGAAGTCTTGCTCAGCCTTAAGTCACGAAAAACCCCATTTGCTAAAGTTCAAGAGAGAACTGCTAAGAGGTTCCCCAGGCATGACGCTAAATATTTATAAATACTTTTACTCAATTATAGTGTACTTCCAGAATAATAATTTAGTAACATTTCCAATATCTCTTTAGCAGTGAATACATGCAGTCTTAAGAATTCCTGAATTAAAAGTTACCGCCTTGACACAGGCGTGAGATTTTAAAATGCATGCAGTATTTAAAGATTTATCTGTTCACTAATTAGTTTATTTTATGAGGAACAGTGATCATGTGGCACATATAATGTGGCTGGTTTCCCAACATAGATGGATCAGTCCCTGGTACAACTGAGATTTATTGGGGTCTTTTTGTCTCTCAAAAGCTTTTCCACTGTGTCCTCTAAAGCGTCACAATGCCTGCTGTAAGTGGAAACCCCCGGTGGAGGAAAAGCATTTGCCAAACTGGGTCTTTGAGAGTAATTGTGGATCCCGTACCTCGGCTGTGGTGAACTAGAAGAGCTCTTGCAGCTGACAAATGATACAGCCAGCATGACCTGGCAGAGTGAATAGCGACAAGCATCCAGATGCGACTGGCAACAGGCTGACGCCCATCTTTTGATGCATGATAGAGAAGGATAGAATAGTGTGGTGCCACAGTTTGCCACTGACAGCACAAACATATGTTCGCAAAAAAATAATAATACAAAAAAATTAAAAATAAATAAATAAATAAACAAATAAATAAATAAATAAATGATAATGATAATAATAATAATAATAATAATAATAATAATAATAATAATAATAATAATAATAATAATAATAATAATAATAAAGTTGTGGCAAGCTATAGTAAAGTTTATCTGTGCACCACAAAACATAACTAATTCTGTCTAAGCCACTGGACACATCATGTGTCTGAAATAACACAAAACATGAACATATTTGCTAGATTTATAAATATATGGTTATATAAATTACTCCTCACTCAAAGCTATGTGTATGGCTTCAAAAAAAAAATAAATAAATAAAAAAAAAAATAATAATAATAATAATAATCCGGAACACAAGCGGTTGGACTACTTTCATAATGGTTTGTGTCTAATAGTAAAAATTGTAGGTTAATTTTAATCATTGGTATATTAGAAAGAGTTAAACAAATAAATAACATTAACAAAATATTATTTATGCATTGTTTCTGGAACATTTTTATTAGATATTTATTTCAATTGGACATTAATTTCTTAAATTTCACTACTTATTTTCCAACATTTCCATGTTTGCAAAAAAAAGAAATAAAAAAAAAAAGAAATAATAATAAATAAATAAATAAATAAATAAATAAATACAATTAATCAAGAACCCATAACATATTTTGAAACATAAACAATTTGACAATTTTAGAGTTCAGGTAACACTCAAAAAAACATTTTCATAACTCAATGGGAATGTCAGCAAAATGATTTAAGAACATATTTTTATTATCTAGGAAGACAGAAAATCCTATGGTTTGGTATGACGGCTAGTGCATTATGAAAGAAATTTCATTTCAACCTTGAAAGTTTAGCCTTAAAGGTAAACTAATAAAATCCACAGATAGGAGTCGAATATGGCAACAGAGTGACATTTGGTGGTGCAGGATAAAAGCAGCTCAGGCGATGTATTTCACTATGGAGGCGTGTTGAAAAACTACATTAAAGAGCTTATTTATTAGCTGATGCTGCCCTCAAATATAAGTTTTAGGGCTTGTGAGCTGTTCGCATGACATTTGATCAGGAAACACTCAAGTTTTCATTTCCATGCATATCTTACAGCATGCAAAGGATGTCAACAATCTGAAAACCAGTTTTAATATTATAATGGAAAAAACAGCGGGGGTTCCAGACTGAGATCCATGAAGCAAAATGTGTGAAACTAACCGGCTAATTTGTCTTTGCTTTTTGATACTGCACCCAAAAATCTTTTGTCTAAGCTGTCTTTTTTTAAATGCCTGTTTTTTTTTTTTTTCTCAGGAATTAAAATGGGGTTCAACTAGACTACAGGGTTTTTATTTTGTATTTAATTTTATTTATTTATTTATTTATTTATTTAATGAGATCTATGCAATGCATCCGTAATGCAAATTATATCAGCATTGTGTCATGAAACGGTTTGCAATGTGTGCAAACTGGCTTACCGTAATTGATTTCCGTGATTTCACGGTCCAGCTATGCTCACAGCTGGAGAGGACTGACAATCGTTTTCAGTAAAGTTTCTTTTCGAGCCCAAGCTGATATCTATGTAGCTTACATTGATGGTTTCGGAAAGCTGATGTTCACAAGATCAAGACTCATCTGTAGTTGTTTGAATGCTTTGCTTTTAAATAAAGATTGTTAGATTGTGCCTCTACAAGAAAGTACTTTCAGACTCTGTACTTTAAAATGTCATGCTTAATCCAAAGTTAATTGGAAATGAACTGAGTGAAACTTGATTCGAAACTTTAACATTCTGCATTCAATTAGAGTCACTATGGCATATCCTTTGAGTTCAACAGATCAGATGCTGGCTGCTTGTTTCCAGTGAAGTTCATAATGCTCTGAACATCTCAAATCTTCCCGGAGAACATCAGGTTCTGTTCATGTAGCTTCAGTGCTGCTCATTGAACCAACAGAGAGACATATATCAATACAAGACATTATGAAAATTGTGTTCATTTTTTAATTACTCTACACATACATTTGAACTCATTCTCTTGGACGGTTTGATTCTATATTTAGCTAAAATATATCTCGAAATGGAAATTGATATCGGAGCAGCCCATAATTGAGCATTGCAATAAAGATCTTGTAGATTAATGGGTTAATTATGTCATTAAATGATAATCTACAAAGGTCAGTATGAATTTGCACTGTATTATATCAGTCGGGGCCTTGATTGCCTGCCTCACTTTGTGAAGACCTATTGGGAAGGCCTGTGAAAAGAATAGGTTCAGTATTTAAAGGCAGGGGACATCACTTCCTCTGCTTTAGGGGCTTAAATAAATGAACAGCCATCAGGTCAAGCCAACATAGACTCTTCACACGAACTGAAGTAATTTTAGACTCCTGCATAAACACAGAAATTAACTCTGTACTCAGACAGTGACCCTAATTACCCTCTAGGTTGTCTTTACTTTATTATATATATATATATATATATATATATATATATATATATATATATATATATATATATATATATATATATATATATATATATATATATATATATATATATTATATATATATATATATATATATAAACCTTGTAAATGGGTTTACTTGGGTTGGTACTTGTGTGTTTAACTACCAGCCATTGTTATTTTTTATTTATTTATTATTATTATTATTATTATTATTATTATTATTATTATTATTATTTGTCACTGTAAGATCAGTTTTGGGGGAATCTGCTTTGAATTCACGTTCCAGTGTTTATTTCTTTTTTTGTACATTCAAAATTAAATTTATCTTCTATTATTTTGAAAATGTTATTACAATTTTACATTTGAATGTTCTCTCAAAGTATAAAACACCCATTTTTTGGATTTAAAGCTGTTTGTTCTAAGAATGTTTCATTCTTCACATTATTATAACGTGTATCAAATATTTAGAACACTTCATGAACATTATTTTGAGAATGTGTTCTTCTTAACAACTGCATAACCTTCGAAAAACTAAAGTTTTGGATATTAATATTTGAAAATAGTAAGATGATTGTCCAGCTAAGATTTTCCAATAATGTGCCATGAATGATGAATAAATAATGTTTTTTTTTTTTTTGCTACCATTTTATCAACTTTATTAAAGATCAGACATCTCTAAACAAATGCTCTATTAGGGTAACTGGAAAAATGTTTGCCAGTAACTATGAGAGAACCTTACGTTAGACAAAGTTATGAAAATGTCTTATGTTAGCTGGCCAACAGCTTTCAGCTTTTTAATTGAGTCTCTTTCTTCAATTACTTTTCTATTTAAATCGGTTTATTTTTGGTTTTATATTTTATTTGTATCACCACAAAAAAAAAAATAAAGACAGGGAACGAATCATCCACATGAACCAGTTCACTAAAATGAATCGGACTTCAAAAAGCTTCACTTACTGAGGTTTTGTCACGCTTTGGTTAAGTTAGTAGCGTGCTACTTTTAGTTAATCACTCCCCAATGCTCTTGAAGATCTGACATGCCCACAATTGATTTAATAATTCAATTTCTCTCTTTTTTTTCCTTGTCTTCTTTCTACATTGTCCATAGGGAGGCCCTGCTCATGTAATGCACTTGAATGGACCAGTAATTATAAAACTAGGACATATAGCAATGGGAGATAATTAATATTACCAAGTCCCGGGGAGATTTTTTTTTTTTTTTTCTTTTTTTTTTAGGATTTAGGATTTGACAGAGGCTTTCAATTATGTCAACCCCACTGGGTGCTTATATCCAGAATGTATTACGTCTATATTAGGTGCCTGCACATGACAAATGTGTGTTCAGATGGAGTTAGCATCACAAGGGATGTGAACCTATGATAGTTTGTTAGCTTTAATTCATTACACATGCCAACAAATAGCTGATAACGTGTAAAATAAGCCTCCTCACTCACCATATGGATGCAAAGATGTCAGTTTGATGGACAATACTGTAGAAAAGCAGCAGATACGGAAAACTGCCTTCACACCAAGGCTCCTTTCCTCCGGATGCAGGACTATAAAAGAGAAGCAAAACATCACTGAACATGTGCTGCAGAGTTAAAAAGGAAACCTTCTACCTTTGAAGAATGAAAGTTACGATGCGTTTTCGTCTGACCCTTAGATAGGAAATCCTCTTTTTTTATGTTAACTTTTACTAAAGCCAGTTTAGGAATGAGACCAGAGATCACGGCTATGGCTCTTTTGAAGGGTGATTGCTTATGCAGCTCAGACTGAGTTGAAATTGAATGACTCACCTCTGGAACCCTGAAAATGTCTTGAGCTTCTGTTGTGAATACACTATGCAAATTCAGCTTACTTCACATTGTTTTGATCAAGAGTAATATGCCTTGTTTATATTTAATTACTATGCAATAAATTAAAATTATATTACGGATGCACCGATGTATCAGTCAATAATTGGTATAAGCATTTGTTTAAAAAAAGCAGATGAGCCGAGCCGATTATTTCCTGTCAATCAAAAGGTGATTGTTTTAGGCATAAAAAAAAAAATAATAATTTAAAAATAATTATTATAATAATAATAATTGTTTGTTTAATTTAGGGCTGTCTTCAGGCTATACATATCTATGGTTAAAGCGGGTTCAATTTGACCCTATAAACCAACCGTAGTGCAAGCCAGGGTTGCCAGTTTTCCCTTTCCCAATCATTATTTGTAATGCACCTCCAATCCAGTTATCACAAAGAGATTTGTGCTTTGTTACTTCTGATAAGAAAGAAAGAGTCAGCTTTCAAATACTGTATATTTAATCACAAAATTAAAACTATAAATGTAAGTTTGAGGTTCTTAAATGTGTTATGAGATTGCAGTGACTCCTTCAGTTTCATTTCACTCTAGTCTCTTCAGCTTTTTCTCTGAAATTAAACCAGTAGTGCTCTACATGTATGGATGCATTAATCTGAAAATGATTCAGCAACCATTATGAAAAACCTCTACAGTACCTCGACATAGAATTCTCTTTAATGCCCATCCATCCAGAGAAAACTGCTGTTTTAGTCATTCACCGGATATCTTCCTGGGTATAAAATAAGCTGATCCGCTCAACAGATCGACATCGGGAACCTTTGTTCTTCCAGTTCCAGACAACCGAAGAAGTAGGTCGCTGTGAGAAGCTGTCTTCCTCTCTGTCTCCGTGACCCTTGTCACGAATGCAAGATGTTTTGCACCAGAGATATTGGTGAGATAAGTGTCTTGAGAGGATAAACATGTGGAGGGTGATTCAGGGATGAGCGTTGATTTCATGTGGTCCTATATAAGATGTCTTCAGTGAGCTATAGTATTGTGTCATAAGGGCAACAAGTGGATTAAAATGAATTAATTAAAGGAATATTCTCTGAAAATTACTTTTGTTTCTCAGATTACCAAAAACAAAAACAAAAACAACAATACATTTTTGGAGTCACGAACTCCACAAATGGCAGAGTAATCCTTGTTTGGGTGAGTTATTCATTTAAAATACCCTATACAAAACCTTTTATCTCTTCCTTTGCTCTTTGTTAATCACTGTATAAAGCTTATGATTAAGGAACCCAGCGTGAAACATATTGTTCTATATTTAGCCCGCAAAATGTCTAAGTAAAAACATATTGAACGCTTCTCACAAATGAGCAGTAACTTTCCAGTAAACGAAGATAATTAAAGCACTGTAGGCCCGCACAAAACTCTTTGTTTATGTTGCAATATTTCAGCATATGGCAGTTTTAATTTGTCCATTTATCTTACTACTCTAATTGTTATTTATGCTCATTTGAGATAAGGCTAATCTTCTAAAAAGGCGGGATTTATCTTCTTTAGACTTTCCACCACTCCCTGTACGAACACAGGCAACTGTAAATGAATTTATGCATCTGACAAAGAACATTAAAACTGATTTATAGCTTCAGACGAGTGAACAAGTTACAGAGAAATAGCAATTAACTGTACTAAATTAGGGCATAGTTGCAAAGTATTTACTGTACTTAACTGGTAATTCAGCCCTCATCCTTCCAGGTCTCTGGTAGACAAGCAACCAAAAAAGACAGCATGTCTTAACATGTGTTCCTGCGCTTATTGTGCAAAAACTATGATTTGTACATTCCCTGGAAATTTGTAAATTGCAGGTTTTTGAAATGTGTTTTCATTGTCACCTGCCTGAATCAATGCATGCAGATAGCATGTGACTATCAATGGCGCTATTGCAATTCATTCTTAGTGAATTCCACTGTGTATTTTAACATTTATCCCAGTAAAATATTGCACGTAAATCGTTTTAAAGGTGATTTTTGTTTTTACCGAAAAAATATGTTGATATTATTTCCTTTGGTTGTAACCGGTCCGGTAGCATATGACGGATGCTTTTGAGCTCAATTGCATTGAACACTAACGTTCCTTCAGAAGTGTGAAGGGTTTTTAGGATTTTCAGCTATACATGGAGTGACCAGTTTAAAATCACACGTCTGTGGCAGCCCTAAGGGATGACAAGGGATTCCATATGTAGGAATATCGCTGCACAGTTTTTCACATTGACCTCTTTTTCAAACTCTGGCAGTGACGACACAAAATAGCTTTAAAACCCACCTGTATATCCGGATCTTCACCTTCCTCATTTATGAATGTGAGGAAAACAGCGAGAAAGAAAAAATAAAATAAAGAATAGAGCAGAGACAAACAGAGAAAAGCTTCGCTATGAGTGCTAAAAATAAAAGAGACAAACGGTCTGAATTCACTATTCTATGAGAAGAATACAGTACAAATCTATGCCACTGTACTTCGACTCCATTGGGACATTAACTGTTGCAACTAGATCTTTGAGCCAGTTAATTTAACTCGAGAATCGGATCAGTGAACGAATCGTCTAGATCTGATTCAGAAACTGGTTCATTTTGAAGATCAAACGATTCATTTATGAATCATAACTTCTTCCCTCATGAATGAGCAAAGAAAATATAAATCAGGTGCTAGAATTCTCATCATCATTATCATAAATAATACAATTAAAACAAATAAATAAATGAATTAATAAACATTGCAACTTGATTTTTGAGTCCGTGAATTCAGCTCGAAAAATCGGATCAGTAAACGAATTGCTTAGATCTGATTCAGAAACTGATTCAACTGATTCACTATTAATTTATGAATCATAACAACTTCCCTCGTAAATGAACAAAAAATATATAAGTCAGATACTATTTTTTTTTCATCATCATTATCATACATTTTGAAAATAAAAATAAAATAAAAATAAACGTTGCAACTAGACCTTAGAGTCAGTGGATTGAACTCGAGAATCGGATCAGTAACCAAATCGTTTAGATCTGATTCAGAAACTGGTTCATTTTGAAGATCAAACAATTCATTTATGAATTATAACTACTTCCCTCATGAATGAGGCAAGAACATATAAGTCAGATGCTAGTATTTTAATCATCATTTTCATACATTTAAAAGAAGAGAAAATAGCTTGCATTTTGTAATTGTGTATATTTTAATTGTGAATTTAATTATAAAATCTCTTAGATTTAAATGACACTATAACACAAAAATAACAATTTGTTTTTCTCTCCAGAATAAATCAGCGTTTGTGAAAGAATCGGTTGAATTAAGAAGTCAACAAATTACTAAAACAATTAAACCAGAAAGAATCACTCTTGGATAATTACATCAGATATGAGCTGTTTAATAGTAATATAAACTAAGAAAAATAAATAATAATAATAATAAAAATATAAAAAAAAAAATGTCACAGGTTTTGGAACACTATCATGATGATTAAATAATGTCATCATTTTCTTTTTATGTTTGGCTGAACTATGATTCCAGTCAAGGAAGGAGACATGAGAGGGGAAACTAATACTGATAAATTTCAGGATGTCTACCATCAACTGAAATCAGACACAGCATGTGTCAAGTGACAGAACTGTATCTTTTCACTCTGTAAGTTCAGTTCTTTGGGGAATGTGTCCTTTATTGGGCTGAACAAACCAAGGAATTATTATTATACATCCCATCCATCAAGACTGAATGATATATGAAAATCTTCTTCTTCTTTCCAGTTCCCAAACTTGGTGAGACAGAAGTAGCTTCAATAAGTTTGTGGATAATAATACATTACTACATATGCATTTGTAAAAATCCACCTTACTAACGAGGTCTTTGTAATATATGATGTGCTCTTTGATCTTTTTTTTTTTTTTTATTATTACATTACCATATATTAACAGTTTAGTAGAGTAAGTTTTACATTGCTGAACCACATATACATCTTACACATCCCTCTGTATGTCCTCTGTATAAATTCAGCTTTCATCCCTTGTTTCTTCTGAATCATTCTCAACCCTAAGGGCATGCAACAAAGGCTGAGATGCTCTGTCACAGCGTTTCGTCACTCTCAGGCCATGACTTCCTAATCTGATATTCTTCACTGTATTTTATGATACAGAAATACTTGACCATTCGTCTGCTAGATCACACCACCTTAGGCAAGGTCTATCCTGCAGATTTTAGAAGTATATGTCCTAAAAAAGGATACAAAATAGAAAACAATAACAAGGATTTGCTTGCTTAAGGGAAACAGCAAAGGTTCTTCAGAATCTGGATCACAGTTTTCTCATTTAATGCACAGAAAGCCCTTTCTATCTCTGTCACTGTCACATGCACGGTTAGATGTTAAATTAATCCCACTGTACGTCTCAATGGCATTAAATGCATAATTTTTGACATCTAATTTTCCACTCCTATGTCTTTAAAGCAAACTCCGCCCTATGCAGTGACACACCAATCCCATGTGGCCATTCTTTAATCTTTTAATGCCCCCATGCTGTGAATTCTGTTATGACACCAGTGCAGACAGTCCCCAGTCACACAGGGTCTGATGTGTGCAAGTGTGCACACACATATGAATGCAATCAGACGGCATCAGTCTTAGGAATGAGGAGTGTCAGGTTGACTGATTAATTACTCTGTTTGTTAGATGCTGTATATTATTCAGTTGGCGGACACTCTGTCTGAATTAAACCTGTCATTTATTATGTATGAGAGATGGTGTCACTGATACTTTGATGTGTTTATCAGGTGTTGCGCTGGAATGCTAATGTTGGAATCATGTTTGCTTCAATCAATGTCAGATGAAAAAAAAAAAAAAAAAAAATAATAATAATAAAATACATATTTTATATATTATTCTTTATCGTAATCATTATTAAAAATACTAATATTTTATTTGAAATAAATGATAATTTATCATAATTTTAATAATTTATCATATTTTTTTTCTCTTTTTAGTTATTGATTCCATAAGTTTTGGTCGTTTTTGGTTATTTTGTGAATTAATGAATGAATGAATTACGTGTTGTGGAGTGCTGAGGATTTCATCATCTACAGGTTTATTTAATGCTCAGATTTAATGATAATGGGATGTTATCCTCCCTTGAGTCAATGCTATGTGAAGAAGAGCAAGAGAAATGCAGACGATGCCGTGTTTTGTGTTTTAAACAGATCGAACTGTGGACACTGTGGTTGAGTTTGTGTTTCCTTTGGCATCAGGGTGTCTTAGTCTCTTACATTTGCATTCCCTTGATACCTTGCATCAATACAAAAGGCTGCGTGTTCACTGCTGTAATTCAGAGGACACACACTGTGGTTTTAAAGCCACATTTGTGGCTTCCCTTAATAGTCTTTGAAGTGTAGATGTTTAAACTGAGTTGTTCTGCAGCATATTTTGTGGTCTTATTTGTTTTGCTTATTATTATTATTATTATTATTATTATTATTATTATTATTATTATTATTATTATTATTATTTTGTTTTTATTTGATATGTAAATAATAATTCTTTATTGGCAAGCAATCATCCTTCTAACATTAGTATTCTTCTTGTACAACCTGGAAAACACATGCAGCTATCTGTGACTCTATCCAGTAATAAAAGACAGAGGACAGGTGTAATTATTGTCTAGACAACATATTTGCTTTAAAGTTTTAGTATGCCTTGCTGCCTAAAAATATTACTTCTCCTCCTAAAACCAAACATTTCTGTCACAGATGTGCAATCGCAGACAAAGATGTTTTAGTTGCTTCCCTTCTTCTAAAAATATCCAAAGGCTCAAGAAATCATCACTTATTGTGCAGTGAAAAAGACATCTTAAATATGTTTAGAATAATTGACAGATTTTTTTTTCCTGTGATTATATATATATATATATATATATATATATATATATATATATATATATATATATATATATATATATATACTTTAATTGTATATTTGTTTCCCTCACATATTGTGTAAAATGTAATGCTTATAGTAGCACTTTCATAAAAAAACTAAACTAAAATTCTAACACATATAATTACAACACATTTTTTTTTTTTTTTTTTTTAAAGATTAAAAAAAATAAGTCACTTTTTTAAAGAATAATGCAATGACATATATTTAAGCATATATAGTGAATTATTGCATTTTATGAATTGCACATCTACACCAGGAACAACAGTAAACAACAAAATCTATACATAAAAGTAATTAAATAGATTTATTAAAAAGATAATAAATAATCTGTTTGTGTATATGATTATTGTAATACTATAATTTGTATTTAATAGAATTATTGCATTTTTGATTTTATCACAATTTCATGTCTGA
Source organism: Carassius gibelio (assembly GCF_023724105.1). NCBI lineage: Eukaryota > Metazoa > Chordata > Actinopteri > Cypriniformes > Cyprinidae > Carassius > Carassius gibelio. Next base: position 4,846,760 of record NC_068396.1, read on the forward strand.
ATGTGAAATAAATTAATAATTTGAAAATCAGCAACACATAAACAAAATGGAAACAATGTAAAAAGTATCCAAGATAATTTAATTGTAGGAGGTTATATAAATATCTAAACATTTATTTATTAACTTAACTTTGAACTTTAAATTTACTTAACTTTAAAATCTTAACTCAATATTATATTAAAGGGGGGGGGGGGGGGTGAAATGCTATTTCATGCATACTGAGTTTTTTACACTGTTAAAGAGTTGGATTCCCATGCTAAACATTGGACAAAGTTTCAAAAATTGAGTTGTACGTTTGAAGGAGTATTTCTGTTCCAAAAATACTCCTTCCGTTTTGCCACAAGTTTCGGAAAGTTTTTTTTTTTCGAGTATGGCTCTGTGTGACTTTAGATGGAGCAGAATTTCCTTATGGTCCTAAGGCACGTCTGCCGGAAGAGCGCACGCTCCAGTATAGCAGAGCACTGAGAGCACAACAGACTTCACTGATCAGAGCGAGAGCGTCACGAAATGTCACAAAAGAAGTGTGTTTTTGGTTGCCAGGGCAAGACAACCCTGCACAGATTACCAAAAGAGAAACAGCATTAAGGGACCAGTGGATGGAGTTTATTTTTACAGAGCATCAACGGAGTTGTGCAAGTGTTTTTGTTTGTTCCCTGCATTTCGAAGATGCTTGTTTTACAAACAAGGTCCAGTTTGACGCCGGATTTGCACATCGTTTATTTTTAAGGATGATGCAGTCCCAACGAAAAAGGGTCACGATCGTGTGTTGGAACCGCAGGCGGTGAGTAAAACTGCTTCAAATATCTCTGCCTCCTTGTTAGTGCGTCCGCCTCCCATGCCAAGACCCGGGTTCGAGCCCCGCTCGGAGCGAGTCGTTGCTGCTGCTTCTCTCGTTCAGTTTCAGCCTCGGGATCTGATTCTGGATCATAAATAAACAGCTGAATCTGACTGTTAGCCATTGTTTGTTTTGGATGATGTTTTTTTTTTTTTTTTTTTTCTCACGGTAATGTCACAGCTTCCAAACGCTTTCAACGCAAAAGCCTACTGGCGCTCGTGATTCTTTAGCTCCGCCCACACGTCACGCCTCCAGCCGGTCGTGTTTTTCCGGGAAAAATCGGTACAGACTATCTTTCTCTTATGAATATAATAAAACTAAAAACTTTTTGGAGTTATGAAGGATGCAGTACTACTCTATAGGTACTCAAGATTAACAGGATATTGAGTGAAAAAGAGCATTTCACCCCCCCTTTAAGTTAGTCTGTGTGGAAAACCAAACGCTCATTATTTCTGACTCATTATAGTCAGTATTTGTACTACATGTGCCATTAGGAAGCTGCTGGGACTCAAGCATAACTCTCAATAATGTTTTAGTGTATAATTTCTAACACAAATGACCTAGGGCCCGCAGGTATCATCAGAAACATACTCCCCCAGTATGTGTTTTATCACTGCTGTTAATTTTATGGGGGCAGTTAAGCAAAGTGGAGAAACGCCTGCCAGCTAGAATACCGCTACTCACAGCGCTTTAGCTAAAGACAAAACCAGAAGGGAAAGACAAAGATTTAGATTCAGAAAGAATTGGGTTTGTGCTGCTGTTATGAGACCCTGGGAGACTGATGATGCCAGGTTTCAAGTGCAACAGGGTTTCTTCTCATGCATTCTAATGTTCTCTCTGTCTGTCTCTCTCACTCGCTCACAGAGAAGCCAGTGTCTGGTCTTGTGTGAGATGCATGTTTAAGTCCCCTGATGAGAGATGTTAACCCCTATAAGCTGCTTGTGTCCACAATACATGGCATCGGATACTGGCGGAATGATTTGGTTTAACCATTGTTGGAAAAGCTACTTTGAAAACTGGAGCCTGTCGAACTACAAGCTACTTAAAATCTAAAGTTCAACTACACAAAAGCGGCCCCTTAAAAAGTAGTTTAAAACAAGCTAATCTACAATTGGTAAGCCACTTTCAAGGAAAACTCAAATAATAATAAAAAAATCTATTATTATATACAGTATGAAAGTGAAAGTGACGTGACATACACGTAGCCAAGTATTATATATCTATATATCTATATGTAGTAAGTATGTTTTTTTTTTGTTTTTTTTACATTTTTATAGATTTCCATTTTATTTCTCTTCCAAGTCAAAATGGACCCAAATACATTATGAGGGTTAATGAAATATAGCAATGAAATACAAATTCAGGGTAATGTATTTCTATAATACTGACTGACTGTGCATGTGTTTGTGTTCTTTATAAATCAAAGGTTTTTATACTAATGGAGTAAATTGTTTCGAGTGCATATACTGTACTTATGTTTCAATGAGTAACATAATTATGGTCCAAACAAAACATGAGTATAAGAGATCCACTGTGCACTTACAACCTTTTTTTGTGAGTGACAGGAAAACATCAATTTAGACACGGTGGGACTCTGTGGCGAGTGTTTATTGTCTATTGACCTGGCTGGTGTCAAGGAAGGGTGTGCGACGTCAACGCTGTGCATAGATTACTTGATGACAGATACATCACTGTTAGAAAAGGGGCAAGGCAAACCAATTTCTTCCTTGTAACAATCCTTGACACTACGACACCAAGTCAATTGGCATTTGTGATAGTGACGGTCTCTCAGCTTGCATTCCAATGCAAGGGCTTCGTAGCCTTTCAAAACCGTTCGAACAGAGGTGATGGAAATATACAATGATTAAAAAGACTCAAGTGGTCAAGTTTGATCTATAGTGTGTTCTCTAAGTGCAGGTTGGTTGAAAAGAATGATCAATGCATGTTTTGCAGCATACGGCAGATCAGAGATTCAGCCCATTTGAAAAACAAACACTTTAGTTTTGTTTTTAATCACATCAAATCAATCGGAATGATTTGATGAAGCTGTATATCTTTTGTAAGGATATATACAAAAACTCACAAACTGTGGATTGCTAGTGAGCAAACGCAAATCAGGAATGTATCGCTGTGACAGACGAGTCAATGACAAATAAAGATGTCTGAGCTGAAGAAAATGAAAAACCTTTTTTAAAGATTAGACGACAATGTATTTGTGAAGTTCTAGGAATTTAATATTTGTATTAAACATTGGTCCAATTTGTTTTCCATTAAAAAAAAAAAAAAATAAATAAAAAGTTTACATAGTACTATAATAAACAATACATTATAACAATATGATAGATATGATATTGAAATTAAAAAATAAATTTTGATTATACCGTACATTAAAATGTATAAAATGTCTATGTATTTCAGACTGATCTTCCTAGGATGACAAACTTTATACCCAATGAAACTTTAAAAAAAAACTGTAGTTAGTTAGGGGTTTGGGGTGTTTTTTTTTTTTTTTTTGAAGCTTTGATTGTTTACAGTGTGCAATATTTACATGTGTTCATGTTTCGCGTGTAAAAAAACACAGTATTTTTCACACAATTAACCTATCTGTATACCACTGTTTTCACTTTCATAAAACAGGCTGATGACTTCCTTGTTCAATAAAGTCCCTCCTTCAGAAATACATAACGAGTTCTGATTGGGCCAGCGGTTCCTGTGTTGTGATTCGACAGCAGCTGAGCGCGCCGCCTACTGGAAACGCCATTGGACTAGTTTTGGACTAATTTTGAGAAGCAAGTGGGCTGGATTTGTTTTGAAAACCTGGCAATCCTGATCTGAACGCATGTGCTGGAGATGTACTTCTAATCACAGAATGCCTTTACTGACGAGATGCTCATGAAAATCGCATTTGATATTTTGCACATCCCTAACATCTAGTTAACAAAGTTAAACAGTGTTGCCCTTTGTGTAATAAGTTACAGAAACTGTTAAACGCACCAACTTAAATAATAAAATACACTTACCGGTTGTGGTCCATAAACAACGCCTTCTTCAGACAAAGAGGGAACTGCTCCATCTTTCAAGAATAATCTTTGTGCGAATCCGGCATTAAACTGATTGAGACTGAGGAAGCTGTCCTCAGCAAAATGTGCTGCACATAGTTTTACATGTGGATTATAATTTTCGGGAACCGAGTTAAACATAAATATTAACCATTAATCTCAAAGTACAGCGTCCCTGGGAAGCCCAAACAAAGATGATTGGACTCCGAGATGAAAATAACAGCGTTTCAACGACATGGCGACAAACACAGCTCTTCCTCTTCTCCACGCGAGCACAACAGGACCACGCCCCCCCCCCCCCTTTTTTTTTTTCATGTCGGTGGAGGTTAGTCAAAAAACTGTTTTAGTGATGTCATTACTGCAGGAACTAGAGGGATGTAGTCCAAACGGGTCATTCGATTTAGACGAATTCTGTCGAATAAAATATCTCGCTTGGCATTGAACTTTGAGATTTAGCATTTTACAAATATTATTTATACTCTAACAACAACATTACACACTAACTAAAGTTTGAATCATGGGATCATGAAGAACGGGGCCTTTAAGCAATTGCAAACATGTTCATCAAATAAGAAGTGTATTGATGCTGTTGTTTATGAAAGACATTGTCATATCATCTACTATATCACCGAAAAATATCAAATAAAATAAAACTAATGTGACCAACATATCTCTGCTTTGTTTACTTTCTATATCATACTCGCTGATCTTCAGGCATTATATAACCTATAAAAATAGACCGGTGTTAAAGTATTTATTCAAAAAAAAAAAAAAAAAAAAAAAGACGATTTGGTAACATGGTGATTATATTGATGTACATGCTTGGTACTGCGAGGTAATTTAATGATACTATCATGTCTTTGAAGTACCGTGAACTACTATATTAATATTACAGTAACCTCCTTGTTCATGCTGTTCTACATCCTTGGTGAAAGAATGATGAGCTAATGATGAGCGCTCTGAACAGTACTGAAATAAGTAGAAACATTTTTTTTGTTGTTGTTTTATTTTTTAAATGTAATATGTACATCCAGCTAAAATTAACTATGAATTTATTTATTTATTTATTTATTTATTTATTTATTTATTTATTTATTTTCAAATTATTTATTTATTTATTTATTTATTTATTTATTTACTCATTTATTTATTTTTTGAGACCATATAAGACCAGATCAATTTGAATGAATGTTCTAATGTTAATAGAACAATGCTTGTTCAGCTTTGAAAGAACATTGCCGGAGCGTTCTGAGAATGTTCCCTGTTAGCTGTGCATTAGTCTGAATCACGAGACAGCTGAAGTGTTTTCAGTCACTCTGTTCCTGCAGGTCGTACTGTATATGTCGATGAGCTCAGCAGGAGCAGATGACCACGTGTGCCTGTGAATGTCTCCCCAGTGGGTCGTCAGTGTTTGTTCATTTTATGCCTGGCTGTCAAAGCTTCACATTGACCCTGAATCAGATTCACTGCTTCGGTTTCATAAAGCTGCTTGGCCTTGATATGCGATCATATCATGGACACATAAAGAAGAGGCAACATCCTGTTTTCACAAGTTCATTCTAGACAAAGAAGACCATTACTTCCATTAAAACACAGGTGAATGTTAGACCTATTAAAATAATTATTGTCGTTAACATTCAGGACTTGTAGTGTTTTCTTACCTTTAATGAACAATATAATTCTTCAAAATGTCAAAAAGGAAGATTGTTTAAATGAGTAATTTCCCAAACAACGCCAGTGCTCCCTAGTGTTTATATAGTGTACTGCACCTAAACAGTAGCTATAATTATATATATATATATATATATATATATATATATATATATATATATATATATATATATATATATATATATATATATATATATGTATGTATATATATATATATATATATATATATATGTATATATATATATATATATATATATATATATATGTATATATATATATATATATATATATATATATATATGTATATATATATATATATATATATATATATATATATATGTATATATATATATATATATATATATATATATATGTATATATATATATATATATATATATATATTTTTTTTTTTTTTTTTTTTTTTTGTAATGAGTAAACACTTAACCTTAAGATCTATGAGATTATTATTATTATTTTGTATTTTGTGTTTTTTTTTTATTATTATTATTTATATACACTATACACATTTGACAGCAGAAATTACAAGAAGCAGAAATTATAAAGATGATTTAAATGCATTACTATGGATTTGTGCATTTCAGTATTTTTTTATATATGTGAGAGTGATTATTACTAAATTATTAGTAATGTTTATATTATTATTATTATTATTATTATTATTATTATTATTATTATTATTATTATTATTATTATAATTATTATTATTATCAGTGTTTAAATACAGTTTTTTATTTATTTATTTTTCTCAGTATTTTGACTAACAGAAAGTGTTTAAGCATATCAGTCTTGTCATATCTGAGCAACTTCCATATTTGATGCATCCTTGCTTAATAAATGTATTATGTTTTATATAAAATAAAGTAAAAATGCATAGTATGGCAACTGTTTTCAACATTGATAATAATCAGCAACTCATCATGATTTCAGAAGAATCATGTGACACTGATGAGTAATGATTTAAAATCTTGCTTGATGACAGCTTTTCAGCTTTTTATCACAGGAATTAATTACACTATAAAATAAATTCAAATAGAAATCAGTGATTTTAAATTGCACAATATTACTTTTTTTATCAAATAAATGGAGCCACTGTGCAGGCTTCTATCAAAAACATTCGGAAATCTGAATTGTTGAACTGCTAGTACAGGATAATATGATGTCAGATGCTATATGTGTGTCCTGTCTGCTGATATAGATAAAGCAATACAATAAAACTATGTGGTCATTCATCACAGAGGCTGTTATCTGTCCATCGGGCCGCGCGCGCTTCTGCTTCCACCTACATGCGCGCTGCTGTCTGACTGTTTGTCACACAACCTTCCCGTGGGTATTGGCTTATAATTATTTCTCTACATTTCTTGCCCAAAGCACCCCGAAGAGTCAAGCATTGCCCGTGATACTCAAGGTAACAGGGAAAGTCAGTGCAAGAGGACGAGTTTGACAAGCTTCTATTAAGCAATTTGAGTTCATTAGCAACTTCTTCCATTATTCATGCAAGATGGGTGTTTGTTCTCTGTCATAAATTAATGCAAAGTTTAACAAAGTCGCCAAGTGTGACTACGTAATTATGTTTCTTAGATGTGTCTATTTATTTTCCCGACAAATCTGAGGAGGGCGATGTTTGTCCTTTGTAATCAGGGGCAAGACATCTGTTTTTATTTATTATTTATTTTTTTATTTTTTTAATTTTCTATGCCTCGGTATCATGAACATGACCCAGGGTCCATTAAGTGAGTTATCAAACATATTTTACATAATGATTTCCTTGTGTTATTTGATAATTAGATGACAAATCTCTGCCTTTCACAAGAGAGCAAGCAAATAACTCTCGTTACTAATTCCGCTCATTACTCTAATGTGATGATTTCATTATCTTTGGAGGACTTTGTCACCCAACAAGGGCAGATTCAAGTTCTACAAGGTGTATACACTGTTTTGTCTTGACAAAAAAAAGCCTAATTACTGATTCTTGAGTGTTGGACCAGGGGGTCAAGGATTGGTTTAGGTTAGTTTAATCCAGTTAACCCCTGCTTGGTAGATCCTGTAACTACACAATCTAATAATACCACATATAATTATATCCATACATCCATTGATGGCCATTCAAAAGCTACTCACTTTCTCACAAATAAATTAGTAAATATTACCAATAATGGGTTCAACACTAACAGAAATAAGAATACAATGTCTAATATTTATAATGAATTTTGATAATTCTTAAACTTTTAAGCTCCATATATTAAAAATATCTGAACAGTCAGAGATGACATTTGACCATATTTAACAGAAAAACAACAACAACAACAACAAAAAAAAAAATAGTATCATACTTTGCATGTATTAAACTTTTAAGTAATTTTGTTTTCCTGTTGCCAGATTGCAAAATCAGACCTGCTTAAACTGAATAATAATAATAATAATAATAATAATAATAATAATAATAATAATAATAATAATAATAATAAATAAATAAATAAATAAATAAATAAATAAATAAATAAATAAATGAAAATCATACTATATAACTATAATTTATTATTATAATAATGACCAGTGTATTTGATGTTGCTGAACTCATATAATATTTGTAATATGAGATAAGGACATTACAGAAAGATGCGGGCTGAAAATAGTCCCCAGCTAGTTTGTGTAGTTGTAACAATAGCAGAGTTGCTGGGGACTATTTTCAGGCTCTGCGTAATATCACTGCGCCTGCCGTACCTATGGTATCGCAGCAAAGTTCCTTGATTATTACGCTGTGTTTGTGTTGTGTTGCGTTGTGTTTAACGATAGATTGTTATTATATCTGCATCTGTGCAGTTTTGTTCTTTGTCATAAATATGTTTACAAAATATCAATCCAATACCATCTACTGTAGCTTCAGTATGTACCATCTGCCATTTTCATTTGAACAGCTTCCAGTCTAATACATTTTCTAGTGCATGTGGCAGAGAGGTCTGCATACTTGTACTAGAAAAGCAAATGGTAAAATTTTGTTTGTGAACACTATACAGTATACAGGTGTATGTGTGATCATGAAGTATGTGAGATCATGATTCAAAACGACTTGTATTTGGCTTATTCTGTTTTTATACCGATCTATGCAATACAGAGGATTATGGCACTTTTTGGTATATACAGTACATTTAGATATATTAAATTAAATTAATGCATTTAGCAGACGCTTTTATCCAAAGCAACTTACAGTGCATTCAGACTATCAACTTTTACCTATCATGTGTTCCGGGGAATGCTCTACCAACTGAGCTACAGGAACGCTACTTTCAGTTAAAATAACAAATACAAAGGGAAGTCGTGGCCTAGTGGTTAGAGAGTTTGACTCCTAACCCTAAGGTTGTGGGTTTGAATCTCGGGCTGGCAATACCATGACTTATGTGCCCTTGAGCAAGGCATCGAACCCCAGAATAAATGGATGCCCACTGCTCCGGGTGTGTGTTCACAGTATGTGTGTGTGTTGGTAAGCATAATAGTTGCATGTTTAATTTCAAAATGCAAATGTTGCTATTTTCAAACCGACTGGCTAGTAATGTTGTGAAATATGTCTTGAGAATCTGTGTAAATTCTGTTTTCTCACAGAGGTAAACAAACCTGTGTAACCTTAGAAAGCCAGCTTTGTCAAACCTCCCGTCGTATGGCAGCAAACACTCTCCAGGTGGCGGCTTTCTGCTGGAGATCAAACTGTTAAATGATTACCATCCTCTCACACTGAAGGCTGCCTCGAGTCAACATTGTCTCTGACCTCCATTTTCAACAAAACTCAAACTAAACTGAAGATAAAATGCTGTAATTGTTTCATTGGAAGTCCCACCTGAGACCGTTTAGGCTGGGGGGATAAACGGCGCGCCTGATGCCCGTGTTCCAGTAGCTTGGTCACGTATTGGGGGATTTGGAGTGAAAGGGGAAGCTCTGGCCCGTGCCCAGGGGCCACAACATCAGCATTCTGTGCACTGGTAAGGCTATCCAGGGAGAGGCTCCCGAAGTCACAGAGCAAAGGATAAAGGTAATTGCTAATGGATGTGTGCACCTGCTACAGTGGGCCTTGAGTCTGCCATGAATGGAGAGACGAGCGAAAGAGAGGGTGAGGAAGAAAAGAGACAGGGAGGGGAGGGAGATGGGGAGGGGAATTATTAGAGCTTTGGGAAAGAGAGAGAGAGAGAGAGAGAGAATTATTTTTTTGGCCCCTTGTAAATGTTCAGCTCAAGTACCAGATTCTCTACTATTCAATGGGACACACACACACACACACACACACACACACACACACACACACACACACACACACATACACATATTCAGGAACCTATTTGTGACTGACTCATCCCAGCATTTTTCAGATGTTGCTGTTATCTATCTATCTATCTATCTATCTATCTATCTATCTATCTATCTATCTATCTATCTATCTATCTATCTATCTATCTATCTATCTATCTATCTATCTATCTGTCTTTTTATCTCGGCTGAGTTTTGTTTGTTTGTTTGTTTGTCTCTAGCAGGAAACAGTTGAGTGTGTTAGTTTCTGTTTATGTCTGAGCAACAGTGTTTCCGTCATAAAACTTTCCAAAAGCGAGGCAGAGGAAGTGCACTGCATACATCTTTAATGATGAAGTAGCAGCCAGCGATCCAGTGTTTTGTTGCCCTTGTGGGTCCAGAAACCTGCTGGTGGTTTTATAAGAGACTTTCTCGAAATCTCAGCCAAATGATACGCACAGCAAACAGTTAATAGTTCCACAGTCCCTTGGCAAAAAAATAAAATAAAATATGTGTTCAGTGCTGGTCTACAAAGCAGTATGTGACGTGTGAACGGTTTTGTGAAATCCAACTCTATATGTCAGATAAGTCACTGAAAAGGATTTGCTGAACAACAAATCAGATATCTTTGTCACTTAAAGGCCCATATTTATTAGGTATTTAGCCAACATACAGAATATTTGATTACCATAGAGAAAAAATGCCCCTCAATATTTTTTTTCGCAAAAGTTCCTCTAAGGTTGATAAGTCACAGCTTGGTAGATATATGACAGGGTAAATTGTGCTATTTAAATAAATAAATAAATCATGAGCTGTGGGAGCTGTTTTAACACTTGCGATGTTGCCAGCGTTTCTAAATACCTGCCACTGAGCTACAAAATCACATCTGATCTAAAATATATCAGCTTTTGATCAGTCGACCCCACTGACTGACACAGATTTAAAGGTATTCAGACATTCACATTTTACTCCTGAAAAGTCAGATAAAGGCAGTCTGTACTTCCTGTCTCTTATCAGCACTCACTCTGAGCCACAGATAATCTCAGTAACACATGTCACTCTCCTCTCCAACCGAGCCTGTCAGGAACAGCACAGACACCTGTCTTTGGAAGCATCAGCATTTCACTCAGGTGTCCTGCTCATGATGATGTCCACTGTTCTAAACCGGTGGGGTCTGTTCCAGACTCTGATTTCCCCAGAGACTCCTTGAATTGGTGCGGAACAGACTCCATAAACTAGATCAAGCCGTGTCCGGTCAGTTAAGTGTGATAGTGCTGCAGGAAAGCGAGGAAACGTTAGAAAAGCTTGTTTAGATTTCATTATATGCAGTGATTACTACATCATTCAAGCAATTAACAATGTGGGAGAGAATTTGTTGTGCTATGTCTGATCAAGAAGTGATATAAACAGTGTGTATGTATATATATATATATATATATATATATATATATATATATATATATATATATATATATATATATATATATATATCTATCAGAAATTGGTCGGATAGATAAATAGACAGACAAACAGACAGACCAATGCTTTATAGTTAGTTATTTTAGAATGATGTATATACTATAAGTATTAATTAAAGTTATGTTTAGCTTTCCAGTTTTCATCTGAATGTGTTTTTATCATTTTAAAGCTATTAATCATTTATTTTCTAGTTTTGGTCCTACTAGTATATTGACTTATATTGTATTTATTTTTCATGATTTCTCTCTTGGGGTATGTTGTCACACTGTACTGCGTACATTCTTAAAACAATAAGAATAAGAAATTAAGAGAGCAAGAAAACTGAAGCAATAACATAAACTCTTTCCAATTTCCAATAATGAAAAAAAGACAAGAAAAGAAAAGAAAAAAATAATTCGTAATTGTATTATTATTATTATTTTCAGTATATGTCCAATAAAATAAATGCAGCCTTTGTATAAGCATATAATACTAATTATTATTCCAAACCTTTGATTGTTAAGGCATATATCCCCCCCTCTGATGAAATACTTTTCTTTAAATCTAAGGTTTTTAAACTGTGGACACCCATCTATGGTCATCATGATTAGCAGATGAGTTAATTCCGCTTAAATGACACATCAAACCTGTGCAGCGCTGGTGAGGCTCCAGGAACACCCTGCTTTAAATCATTCAAAAACTAATTTCCACCGTGAGTTGGATCAGAGCATACAGTACTGCAGAGGCGCTCTTGTGTCTGCTTGCCAGCAGAGGGCGTTGTGAGACAGACAACCGTGTGGCTTCTGAGCAGAATGTGTCAGCTATGAAACATGTCCTGATATATTCTTCATTTTGTCTGCAGGCTAGAAACACTTCCACCCTGTATAATTTGGTGGGAAAGCACATTACACGGGCTTCTGTTTTTGGGGGTTCAGCTATTTACTGAGAGTTAAGCCTCAGAGATCTGCGCACAACAGCTCCGAGACATGCATTAAAGTCAGCAAATATGTACTCGCCACAAGGCCAGACCGAGTGGGGGGTATTTAAAAAATGATGAACATTTGCAATTTAACAAACAACAAATATAATTCATATTTTAATGAATTTATTACAAGGATTATAGAACAAGATGGTGGAAGTGAACCATTGTGTTCCTATATAAATAGATAAGTAGGGATTGAATTAAATGAGGAAAACTTTTTGTTATTATTTCATATATCAGTTTCTCATGCACATTAATTTGAATCATTGTTATGCCGACAAATTCATTAGCTTATGAAATTCAAGTAAACCATAATGGACCCATCTATAGAGAGAAACAAAAGGTAAGTAACAAGAGACATTTAATTGCTATTTAACTTTGTAAAAGTGAATGCATGGTGGACTGCAATAAAATCGTCCTCCACAATCCTCAGAAAAGACAGAAGCATGCCTGTCAAACATGATATTAAAGCAATGATCCGGGTTCAAGAAGTTAAGCTGCATCGGTGACATGATGTCAGTTACCACAGAAAATAATGTTGACTCGTCACTCAGCTTGTGGAAACAAGCAATAATCACAAAAATGCACTTAGTGGCTCTAGAATGCATGTTAAAAATGACAAGTGACACCATTTCATATAGTCACCAGTTTTTATGCCCTTACCAAATATGCCCAATTTCTCAGTGAATTGAGGGCTAACCAAGCAGACCAGTGAACACAATTTATTATTATCAAAGTCCCTTTTAAGTATGTAGCTACAAGCCATTCCACAAAATCTGTCCCAATATACTATCCCGTTACCTAAATAATTTCTTTGGTGTGATTTTGGAAAATCTCATCACTCAGTTATACTGAAACCTTTATCTTTTCTTTTTTTTTCTTCTTTTTTCTGTTTTGAATCTGTTTTGAATGTGCTTTGTCTCACTTATCAAACTGATCAAGTGATTTCAGCAAAACAGATTTCCATAACAGTTCTGAAGTATTGTGGAACATCAGTGGTCTGAATCTAGGAAGGGCTGATCTCAAGTAAACCTGTGACCTCGTGTCCTTTTTATGATTCAAAGCTAAGCAAAAATGTTCTTTTAAAGTTATTCAGTTTCTTCAAAAGTGCTGTGACAAACTTTATATCCGAGATATTTTGTTGAACATTTTTTCCGCTGTGTTCTGAGCCAATGTCCTCAGTGAAACTGTGAATCATTTGGTTCAACTGATTCAAAGTTTCAGAAGTCTTCTTCCACTATTAAATTGAGTGAGATAAAACCACATACTATCATCCGTCATCTGTTTAAATGAGTCAAACCCATGTGACTCAGTCTTGGTTCTTGATTGACCGGGTCAGTATTCATTTGCATCTCCAGGACAAGCTGTCCCCTCGTGTCCATCCACCGCATGTCCACCTGGGTCAGCACAGGTTAGCACATCCCATCCCCGATGGGCGTTGACTAGACATTGCATTTGGACGAACAAAAGCTTGCGAGACGATACATCCCAGTTTTCCACAAACTCGGCACAAAGCCGCCGAGCTTTAGATAAACATGACACATTCATTTTTAATTTGTCGAAACACAGCCAGACAATCGACAGGATATGACTCCTGTGTAAAGACAGGTCATAAAGCTTTGTTCTGTAGTGCCATTAGAAGAGACATGAACTCTCAAAAGGTGACAACCTTATGTTGTCTGTGGTCTGGCCCAAGGGAGGTATCAAATGATCTGCCCTGCAGATAGAATGACAGTCAGAATTCTCACCTGCCTTGAGGATAAAGTTTAATACAATAGATGTTTTAATATGGCCAGACACATACCGTTCTGTGCCCGCTTGATCAAAACATATCATGTGAATCATGTGGTGGCACTGGTCTGATTATCAAGCGCACCATCTTTTAAGTCAGAAACAAGGCTTTGTTTAAGTCGTAGCGGTAAAGCTCGGTTTGGGGGGCTCGTGAACAGGCTAAGAATAGAAACCTTTGACTTCTGGGTGTAGTTTCACTTTTTCTAGTTTAACAAGGAACCTTACAGAGACCTTCTCGGGGTTTCTGCCTTCTGTTGTGATTACAGGTGCTATAAAGCAGACACTTATTGAATTAATAATTAGTGGTGCTTGCTAATGCTTGATGTTTGACTTGAAATAGTAAACAGCTGCAAATGCCTAAGTAGCAATGCAAATATTAATATACACGCTACCAGTCAAAAGTTTATGAACAGTAAGATTTTTATTTTTTTTAATCTATTATCTTCCATTCACCAATCATGCATTTATTTGATCCAAAATACAGCAAAACCAGTAATACTGTGAAATAGTTCTACTATTTAAAACAACTGCTTTCTATTTGAATATATATTCAAAATGTAATTTATTCCTGTGATTTCAAAGCTGATTTTTTTTTTTTTTTTTGCATTATTACATCAGTCACATGATCCGTCAGAAATTGTTATAATATTCTGACTTTCTACTCACACACACACACACACACAAATCATTATTTTTATTATTATTTCTATTATTATGTTGAAAACAGCTGAGTAGAACTTTTTCAGGTTTCTTTGAATGGAAAGTTCAGAAGAAAGTTGTCTCACGCTCACGAGCATATGTCACAGAATGCATTTACATGCAAAGTATGTTTTATTTTGTTTTATTTATTATTTTTAAAAAGTCTGATTGCAGAATATACATTTTTACAAATGTTCAGTTATCCAGTATTTCAGTGAAAGTATTTCTTTTATAGCTAGTAAGAAGTGTAATCTGAATATATATATATATATATATATATATATATATATATATATATATATATATATACACACACACACACACACACACACACACACACACACACACACACACACATTATTAATCCAGCATGAAGTTGAGCAACAAGGAAGTTCTGCAAAAGCGTGACAAAAGTTCTACACATCTCCACCCAGCGCATGTTTGCTTATTAAATATTTCAGGTAATAGGACACCTGCTAATAAGACACATTACTTCATGGTCGGTACATATGCACTTCTCAAAAACTCATGTTGCGTGCAATCTTTAAACATGCGTTCATGTTGTTCACCTTTGCAATGTGTTTAACGCCTTTAAAAATAACTGCAAAAACAACAAAACAACAGACTCGAAGCCTCTGACCAAGCTTCTGTGTCATGCCAGAGAATTCCTCCCTGATCATTTTGATAAGCAGCATGTGATTATCCATTGCAATGGCTGTTTAAACATGTTGAAACACATTTTGTGGCATTTGTTGACAGCTCAGGTAATGTTTGCATTGTGTGCATGCCTCTGGTGACAACCTGCCCTCTAATCTCCCTCACAAGCGGAACACAGGCCAGTCCCAAACAAAACAGACTACATATGTACCATTTCCTCAGTATGGCATGGATATGGTTAATATTTATTGTAAATCTCCCTATCTTATAAGGGATTTGGGTGACATTGGCTGTCCTGTTCAGCATGGGGTTTTCTGCAATACCTCTTGACTGTGCATGCTGTGGCAAACACAAACCCTTTTCTTCAGAACTTGTCTGGACTTATGTAATCAAAGATTTGCATATTTTGGGACTTATTGTTTAGGGCTAGTGTTAGATAAGATACACAAGAAAGAAATAGAGTCTTATAAATCATAATCAGAGCAATGCATTTACTTGAGGCATCATATGATATGGAAACTTTATATTGCTTTCCTGCATGCAAAACTAAAACTTGCTTGTCTGATGAAGAGCTTTTAGGTTCAAAACATCAGCTACAGATGCAAAATAAACATTTCGAATTTTAGTTGTACTTCTTTTTCCAAAATAGTTAAATAACTAAACACACACACACACACGCACACATACAGGTACATCTCAATAAATTAGAATGTTATGGAAAAGTTTATTTCAGTAATTCAACTCACATTGTGAAACTTGTTTATTAAATTAGTTCTATGCACACAAACTGAAGTAGCTTACGTCTTATCTGGTTATTTTAATTGTGATGATTTGGGCTCACATTTAACATGATCCACCAATTAACTATGTCAACAAATTAGAATACTTCATAAGATCAGTAATAAAAATAAATAAAAAATAAAATAAAAACAAAATTAGTGAATTTTTGGCCTTCTGAAAAGTATGTTCATGTACTGTACATGTACTCAATATTTGGTAGGCTTGTATTACTGCCTCAATTCAGTGTTGCATTTGGATGATCAGTTTGTGGCACTGCTGAGGGGCTATAGATGCCCAGGTTTCTTTTACAGTGGCCTTCAGCTCATCTGCATTTTTTGGTCTCTTGTTTCTCATTTTCCTCTTGACAATACCCCATTGATTCTCTCTGCGGTTCAGTTAGTAAGCTTGCTGGCCTGTCAAGCACAAAAACACCATGGTCATTTAACAAACTTTTGGTGTTTTTGGCAGTGTGGGCAGGTCCCAAATCCTGCTGGAAAATGAAATCAGCATCTTCAAAAAGCTGGTCGGCAGAAGGAAGCATGAAGTGTTTTCAAAAAACTTCAAAGCTTTCAAAAAACACAATGGACCAACACCAGCAGATGACATTGCACCCAAATCATCACAGACTGTGGAAACTTGCTCTCATCTGAAAAGAGCCCAGGTAACGTTGTCTCTGACGTTGTCTGTGGTTCAGGAGTGGCTTCACAAAAGGAATACGACAACTGTAGCCATATTCCTTGACACCTCTGTATGCCTTGACCTCAGCCTCAGTCCATTCCTTGTGAAGTTCACTCAAATTCTAGAACCGATTTTGCTTGACAATCCTCATAAGGCTGCGGTTCTCTCGGTTGATTGTTCATCTTCTTCTTCCACACTTGTTCCTTTCACTCAACTTTCTGTTAACATGCTTGGATACAGCACTCTGTGAACAGCCAGCTTCTTTAGTAATGAACGTTTGTGGCTTACCCTCCTTGGGAAGGGTGTGAATGATTGTCTTCTGGACAACTGTCAGATCAGCAGTCTTCATCATGATTGTGTAGCCTAGTGAACCAAACTGAGAGACCATTTTGAAGGCTCAGGAAACCTTTGCAGGTGTTTTGAGTTAATTAGCTGATTGGCATGTCACCATATTCTAATTTGTTGAGATAGTGAATTGTTGGGTTTTTGTTAAATGTGAGCCAAATCATCACAATTAAAATAACTAAAGATCTCAACTACTTCACCCTGTGTGAATTAAATTTATTTAACACACACACACACACACACACACACACACACAGATACACACGTAATTGAGTAAGTACGTGTCCAGTTGAGTTCTAAACTCCTGAAACAGTGGTGTCTCATATTTTAGAGCAGTCACTGTAAATTATGAAAGAAACAAGTTAAATATGGATATGGGTGTGTGGGTGTGAATCAGATTCAAATACTCAATAACTGTTTTATTTCCTATTTGGATTATTGGATTTGCTTTATTTATTTAGATAGACTTTTTTTCTAAGCTATTGTTTGATGCCAGTGTTTCCTGTCATAACTATGCAAATATTGATTTCAAAACAATAGCATAGCTATTAAACTAGTTTTTGTTATGGTTTAAAATCTTTATTTAACCCCTTTTTTTAACCTTTATTTAAATTATCATAATCTTAATACAAATGATGAAGGATTTCAAAAGTCTGATAGTGTTGAGTACTACTGTAAGGTTAACCCTACCTGATTTACATGTTTTTAAAATGATTATCAATTAAAAACATTAGAACACAGTAGAAATTTAGGAAAGTAATCAAAGAGTAATCAGTTAAATAAAAAATAAAAAAAGTAATACAAATATAACACTACTTCTTACTTTTTAAAATTATGTGTATATATGTAGAATTGTAACAAAATAGAAAATAATATAATAGAAATGATAGAAAATCAATAAATAAAAAATACAACACAAATGAAGGCATAGGGAAACCATATATATAATGACACCACTGCCCTTTTTGCTCTGCAGAGATATAATTTTCATAAGCAGCAGCAGGTGCTATATTAGTTTTCGTATGCATTCTTCTCATTGTTCACCTCAGGCAAATAACCAAATCATCATGGCCTGCTCTTTTGTATGTAATGTTTAATCAAACACATGTTCAAATAATTCAACACGTTAATCAAACACATAGGGTTAGTTATGAAAGCCCTCATACAACAGCTCTGTGTTTGTCCACTTATAATCCAATGCACACGCAAACAACCGTTTCTTTGTTTGTCTATTCGGTGAGCTATTGCTTTAATTTCCGATCATGCATTTGTTTGTTCGTTTAAGCTCTATGTCCTTTTTCTGTGTATATTCCTCTTTTTGTTTTATTATGTCATGCTTCAGGCGTGCCTGTGTGAGGAAGAACATTTCCACCTGCACACAGTGGTTAAACATTATGAGAGCAGGTAGGGGTGCTAATCAGAGATGGACGGTACACCACAAGCCCCAGGTTAGAAACAATCTCTGTGAGTATTTAATATTTATGGCTTCGGTTTGTTCTCCACTTCAAAACAATAGAAGAATTGTGGATTTATTTGGATTGAGAGGTCGACCGTGTTTAAGCTGCATTCTCATAAATGTCAAAAGATGGCATTTTTGGTTTGCTAATAGCATTGAATGGAAACTAAAATGAAAACCTGGTTACCTGCCCTGCTGTCTACTGTTTACGTTGTCAGATGCCTTTTAAGGAGCATCCTACGAAACCTTTTTGGATCATATGGAACAATCTACAAAAAGAAATGTCATACATATAGCACTTGAGAACATCTGATTTCAATATAGTTTGATACAATAATCTAATATGCACAAATACATAGCACACACAACATAGATGCATTTGATTAAATTATTTGTGTTGAAACAATTTAATGCATTTTACATACCTATATACTTTCTAGCCATTATAAGAATTTTGGCTACTTTGGAACTTTGGCTTTAAAAAGGTTCTCAAAAAACAAACAAAAAACATCAAACAACATTTAAACATTGTTCATGATATTTGATATATATATATATATATATATATATATATATATATATATATATATATATATATATATATATATATATATATATATATATATATATATATATTTATATATTTTTTTTTTTTTTTTTTTTTTTTTTTTTTTTAGTCGGATGCTCATTCAACATTTTAAACTTAACATTTCTTAATTTCAGATGGTTTAGACAACATTTAAAAGTAACATTGCCATAATGTTTTCCAAATTATAAAACGGAATGCTTCCTGAATGTTTTCTCTAACATTAACAAAACCAAATAAATACATATAATATAATATAATATAATATAATATAATATAATATAATATAATATACTTATAGTGCTGTCAAACGATTAATCACGATCAATTGTATCTAATATATATATATATATATATATAAAAAAATTGTTAACATAATATATGTGTGTACTGTGTATATTTATTATGCATGTGTAAATACACACATACACAGCATATGTTTTGAAATCAGCATATTAGAATGATTTCTGAAGGATCATTTGACACTGAAGATTGAAGTAATGATGCTGAAAATTCTAATTTAGAAATAAACAGTTTAGAGTTTTTTTTTTTTTTTTTTTTTTTTACACAATATTATTTTATTATTGTTAAAACAAATACAGCTTTGATAATCATTAAAATAAACTTCTATCAAAAACATAAGAACAAAAAAAAAAAAAAAAAAAAAAAACTGACCAAATGTTTGATTGTACTGTAGGCCTAGTCCAATCTGTGATTAAAAGTGTGATACTGTACCTTAGATCACTCTTCACTTTTCGTGATTAATCATACAGTACAATATGACTTATCTTTGATCGGACTTAGTTATGACATGCAGAACTAATAATTATATGTCTGCTCCCTTCTCTAAAATGTCTTCTGTGGAAAAGTAAAAACCGTGCATTTACCGGAGCGCTGTGATTCCATCGAGCTGAGCATGTCTTAACTCAGCATTCATTAGCAGCTGCTGACTCTGAACTTCAGAATGCTGTTTCCCAGAGAATCTCAGAGTAATTCAGCCAAACAGATGGCAAAGGAAGGCGCCCTATTCGGCAAATCAATTATATACATTGATAACACATCTCTATTGACCTGGATTCCTTTCAGCTGCATGACTGAAAACAAAAAAAGACATTACATTAGATAAACTAAACCAGGCAGCATATATATATATATATATATATATATATATATATACATATATATATATATATATATATATATATATATATATATATATATATATATATATATATATATATATATATATATATATATACATATATATATATATATATATATATATACATATATATATATATATATATATATATATATATATATATATATATATATATATATATATATATATATATATATATAGTATGGTAACGGGAGGTGCATTGCTCACAGGGGAGATAAGTGATGTGCATTTTGCGGTCCAGGCATCGTGCCAACTTGTATGTCCTAAAACAAATGTTTAATGATACATAATCCATGGCATCTGCTGTAATAGGCTTCCACCTAGCATTAAACCTAAACACTTTCGGTCGACACCGACACTAAAATAATCACACTGCTTTGACTTTGGATGTGTCATTAGTAAACCTCTCTTACCCAAATTACGCAGCGCAGGAGTCTTTGTAGCTCTGCTTGGCCAAGTTACCGTATCTGTGCTTTGTGGATCAAACAAACCAATTTTTTTATTATTATTATTATTATTATTTTTTTTATTTTTTTTTTTTTAAAGCACAATTTTCAAGCAAAACCTATCTCAAGTTTTAGAATCAAACACAGCACCTCCATTAATTTATGGGTGTTTCTTCAATGGGCACTTTTGAAAAAAACAAAGCACTCATTCACACTGTAGTTTAGTATTTAATTTCTTTTTAACAATGCCAAACGTGTATTTCTCAAATTCTATTTTTAAAATGACATTATTATATTTCAAACACAACAAAATGGATAATTTTGTAATAATCCATGTCTTACTATGTCTACTTTCTTAGGTGAATTTCATTCATCATACATATATTTTTTGACATCATCATAGCTTGGAAATTTTAATCATAGTAATACAATGTTCTGCTTATTTCATATTTGCCTTGATTTTTGTGTTGTTGTTGTTTTTCACATGTGTTTTTGAAACCAATGTCTCCTAACTTTTTCTTCTCTAACTTTTGATCAACTTTATCTGATTAAATATAAGGGTCACTAAAACAAACGAGGGTCACCAAAATGAGTCATTTTTATCTCATGAGATTAGATCGGAGTTCACACACATATATATATATATTTTTTCTTCATAATTTACTATATAACTGGGTAAAGGGTTAAAACAATAAACTCTATACATAAAATGAATTTGAATAGTAGCGTAGGTAAATGATGAAAGCATAGACATATCTCGTCACGTGTTCTCAAATATGTATTTTTGTATTCAACAAAAGCATGTCAGAATGCTCTATTGATTTATGTCAGAAGCTGAAGAACATGTGAAAGTTGACTCTTGCCTCTCACGTGGGTGTTCTCACCTTACGTAATGTGGATAGAAAAGGTGTGGGCTGCTCAGGGTGTTTGCGCAACACTACCTGCAAGCACATGACAAAAAAAAAAAAAAAAAAGGGACAAAAAAGGGACAAAAAACAATCTGTGTGCTTTCTAACTCTTTTCCATTCAGGTATAAGAGTGCAATGCACCTAAAATTAAACAAATTACAGCTAATAATGAAATGCAGTGTGATCTCTATGATGGTTGGTTTCAGTTACACATAACAGTTTGAAGACAGGAACTTGCACATTATGACTCATTATGAGCTTTCCATGATCTTGTCAGTCTCGCTGATGGGTTAGTCATGATGCGAAAAAATGAGACTAACAAGAAAGGGAGAAAAAAAAAAAAAAAGTGTGTGGCTGGGTGGATTTACTTCATAATCTCGCCAGATCAGACAAAACCTCAATTTTTAAGAAAATATTATTTCATTTTAATCTTCAAAATGCTTTTAATTAAAAGCTTGTTTCACCTTGATATCAGTCAGTGTGTATATCTTTAATTCATATCAAGGTTAAAACATACTTTAATTTAATATTAAAATTAAAATTAAATTTATGCATTTGGCAGACGCTTTTATCCAAAGCGACTTACAGTACATTCAGGCTATAATTTTTTGTCCTATCATGTGTTCCATAAACACAATATTCATATTATTATTCTTCATTTAATGTTTTACTTTATTTGCACAGGGGTAAGCAGTATGTCAAACAGTGAAATACTTTAAATGTTAAACTTCAGATTTGTAGCTATATATTTATCAAACTTACAGTAGAAGTTTTAACATGTAAACTACATACAGTAATAGAACCATTTTATAAACAAGCGGCTGAACTGAAGTTCTCAGAACAAAACTAGTTTTCATTAATGTCAGGTTGAGGCAAGTTGTCATACTTTTTTATTTTAAATGTATACATTTATACAATTATGGCATTTGTTATTCAAAGCAATGGTTCACACATATGTTGTATGTCTTTATATGAACAGTAGGTACAGTATCTATCTATCTATCTATCTATCTATCTATCTATCTATCTATCTATCTATCTATCTATCTATCTATCTATCTATCATTTTATTCATTTATTTATGTTAATTAATTTCTAAACAATGTAATTTAACTTTGTTTTATTTTACTTAATGACAGATTTGTCATTTTGAAAAGTTACCCCAAATAGTCACAATGTGCCTCAGTTGTTTAAATTACTGTAACAAAAAAAAAAAAAAAAAAAAAAAAAAAAAAAAAAAATAATAATAATAATAATAATAATAATAATAATAAAATCCATATTTTAAACTAGATACGGGTTTAAACCAATGGAAACTTCTACCGTGTAGTGTGACACCATTCCCCACCACAGCAATGTGTGTGCAGTTAACAGTATCTGTTCCCTAAGCAATATTGTGTAGTCAACCCTTCAGTGTATGATTCAGAAGTGCACGTTGAAATAAACCCCAGACACATTCACTACAGTAAAGAGTGTGACAGCTTCACTCGGGTGTTCAGAAGGTAAGCTAACATATATAATGGCCGAGGAGGATACTCAAAGCACACACTCCCGCAGAAGTGCTGCACAAGGATGCGTTCAGGACTCGTCTCTCTCTCTCTTTCTCCTCTCCATAAGGAGTCACGATAGCCCCTTTGACTGTACGGAGGGAGGAGCTCTAGTGAAGTGAAGCTCCAGCACAAGCTCATTCACTGGGCAGATCGTGAGGCTGGAGAATCTGCCTCCTCGACACCTTCAGTAAGAAACCGCTGGGGTCAGGCGCTCTCCGAAGCGACGCGGACAGTTGAATATTAATTACAGACTTTTAGTTTCGGCCACTGGACTAGCTGAACACTGAAACGTGGAGCCCAAGAAATGCGGGCGCAAAATATCTGAACATCGCGACTGGACACGTAAATGAATAATCAAACAACCCACTGCGCGATGGAGAGCTCAGGGCAAGTTGGATCTGGACTTGTTCCATGCGTCTTTTTGCGCGGTGGGCTCTTCCGTGCCAGGGAAGCCTTTTGAGAAGTCCAGGCGTCCGGTTTGTGCTACAAAACTGGGTGGTTTTGTTTGATCCACAAAGCACAGATAACTTGGCCAAGCGGAGCTACAAAGACTCCTGCGCTGCGTAATTTGGGTAAGAGAGGTTTACTAATGACACATCCAAAGTCAAAGCAGTGTGATTATTTTAGTGTCGGTGTCGACCGAAAGTGTTTAGGTTTAATGCTAGGTGGAAGCCTATTACAGCAGATGCCATGGATTATGTATCATTAAACATTTGTTTTAGGACATACAGGTTGGCACGATGCCTAGACCGCAAAATGCACATCACTTGTTTCTCCTTCGAGCAGTTATTTTCTAATGCACCTTCCGTTACTATATATATATATATATATATATATATATATATATATATATATATATATATATATATATATATATATATATATATATATATATATATATATATATGAAACCGAACGCATTGCAAAAGTACAATAGACAGTGCTAATGTAACACTGACTCCTGTGATCTCAAGGTATATAAACCCTTATAAGGTTTAATGTACTTATATTTTCTCATTCCCTGCAAATGCAGTCCCTGTAAATGAAACTCATGTGACTTCATTGTGATGTAGTCGTCTGCAGCACAGATGCTCGCCTTCAAAGTCACATTTACACAAAGGCATAGACACACACACTCACAAGTGTTCAGGCAGACATACCTACACACAGAAGTCCTCATTTAATGTCTGGAGAGACAGAGTTTGCAGCACACTCTCTAAAAGCCCACGAGAAATAGATGTGCAGTCCACATTAAATCTGTTGTTATGTGTAGAGAGGTTTCAAACTGTGACTAAGATGTTGAAGTTATTAAACTTTTATTTTAATAAATGCAAGACATTGTGCAAATACACAGACAGATAGGATTAATGTGAAGAATTAATTAGTCTGAACTTTTTTAAATTGAAAACACATAGCATTTAGGTATCATGTTTAGTAGCTTAACTGGCTGAGTGTGACGCTAGCGACATCAAGGTCATGGGTTTGATTCCCAGGGAACATACAGTGCAAACCTATTAAATGTAAATTGAAAGTGCATACATGTTAGTACAAGTCTTTTATTGAATGCATTTTCCTTTTAAAGAAAGGATTATTAATAAATTTCAGATTGATGTCATACTTGTTTGGATTTCTTTTTGAGGTTGACCACAGTTATTTAACATGAATGTATGCAATGCTTTTTTCATACTCTAACATGTTCTTTTCTGACACACCTGCCACTTTGGATGTTTTACTGCACTTTTAATTGGACAGCATGTTTTGCATGTGTCAAATAACTCCAAACTGAGACAAATTTGTGATCTTAAACTGTTAAAATAATAGTTCTCTTATGCATTAGAAAAACAATTTATGTTCATAGTTCTTAAAATAACCTTTTTTTATTCTTAGTGTGAATGATATTTCAATAATCTGAGGATCCATAAATAACCTTTTGTGCAATAGAAATGTTCTATGGATGTTAAAGGTTCTTCATTTCATTAAGGAACCTTTATTTTTAAGAGTGTGGAAAACTGTTGCAACTGCACTGTAGGAGATGATTAAATCACCAATATCATCAGTCTAATGATTTTTGACTATCTTAGAAGTAAAAAAGAGGGATTTTACATGCATGTGCAATTGTAAAATCAATCAAACATGGCGGTTAAACTGTATAGTTTTATTAACAGTGAAGGCTAAACCCACTATGACACTCAATATCGAGTGGGCGAGTTTATTAGCTTCACAGGACTGTGTGCCTTTTCTTTCGCCTCTGTTCTTATATGTGGGTGTTGTGGCGTCTCCCTGGGGCGAGAACATCATTTCCTCCATAGTGCCACAGACACAATGAAGGGGCCATCTGCGCTAGTCCACTGATTTGTGCAGGGTAAAATGGAGCGTCACTGATTCGCTCATCCCTTTGCCCCAAGCCCAGTGTACACTCTTTCTCTTCATCTCTCCATCCCTCATTCCCTTGCACTGGATGTTATGGTCCCCCAGTGGCATGCTGCGGATGCAACCTGCAACAATCTGTTGGAGGTTACTTCCCTTTATTGAGAGCTGTGCGCTTACATGCTCAACACGGACACAAACAACACTGGTGTGTCAAAACAAGCTGGGAATCCTACATCGGATCTTGATACCTGGCTACATCTCATCTCAAGTGATCGATGTGTGCAATTTAATCAAGTTACCTTTTTTCAGTGCTTTATACAATAAGGAGTGTTTCAAAGCAGCTTCACAGTAAAAAGCAAGAAAATAACGATTAATGATGCAAGCGTGATCTAATATGATAAGGCAGCCCTTCAGAAGACAGTAGCTTCATTATTCTCAATTCAGATCAGTGTGGATTCAGGTGGATTCACACTGAATTGAATTTAACTGAATAATGACACTGAACTGAATTGTGAAGTTCATCAATTAGGAAATAAGTCCAAGTTAGCTAAATGCAGCTCTAAAAAATGCAATAGTGATGTTATTCAGTTCAAATCAGTTCAATATTGATTCAGTTCAGTTTAATAAATGTTGACTTTGCAAAATGCATCAATTATAAAAAATAAGAAAAAAAAATTCTAAATCATCACTACAGTAGACAATATTGTCAGCATAATTCAGTTAATAATTCATAATTCAGACTGAATTGAGCTGAATAATGACACTGAACTGAATCAACACTGTGCAAAATTCATCAATTGCGAAAGAAGTTCAACTCAGCTATAAGCAATTCAACAGAAGACAGTACTGTCCTTACTCAGCTTGAATCATTTCAGTTCAGTAACTTTGTAACGTTCATCAATTAAGAAACAAGTTAAATTCAGCTGTATGCAGCTCTACAGACGGCAATAATGCTGATATTCAGCTTGAGTCAGTTGATTCAGTTTAGTTCAATAATAGTGTCGATACTGCAGAATTAAACAAATAAATTCAATTCAACTATACAACAGCCCTACAGAAGACACAGTGTAATTATTCAGCTCAATCCAGTTTATTAACCCTCTGAAGTCGATTAACGCGTTATGAGGCATTTTCTCCTGATAACCCCAAAAAAACTCAGATCAATCGAATCTGTAAAGGGTCTACTTTGAAATATTATGAAGTTTTAAATAACAATATACAATACTATACCATTCAAAAGTTTGATGTAAATAATAAATGTAAAAAAATAAATGTAACTGGAACAAATGTAACACAATGCTCTTTTTTCAATGTATCCCCCATAAAAAATAAAAAATAAAAAATAATAAAAAAAAAATAAATAAAAAAAACATGAAATAAATATATATAATCAGCTATTTTCAACATTAATAATAATAATAATTATGATGATAATAATAACAATAAAGGTGTTAGTCAGATTTTATTGTTCCTAATAAACTGTTTAACTGCTCCCCCAAGTAGATATTAAATTATGTTGTGGGATAATTAAATATATATTTTAAATGTCTACAAACATAAAATGATATACATGTATTTTGTTCTCACATTCTTTCTTGTAACTCTTCTCTCTCAGTGACACAGCTGACTGAACGGCTCATTATGCAGCTCATTATGCAGCTCATTATGCAGGCCTTTGTGTTCTCAGGTGTACATCACAACGATATTTGATGATATTTAACTCGCATATGACTTTTACCAACGTAAAACAAAAGGTAAAAGGCATATGACTTTTACCAACAAAAAGTGTCTTAGAAAATTTAAATCAATATATTGTTTTGTGTAAGTGAGTAAACAATATGATTTTCATTTCATTTAGAATGAGAAATTCCAGGCTACAAGCTCCAGTTCTCAAAAGTCCCGGGAACCAATGTTCTGTATGTGTTTCATTGCCATATTAAAATAGTACCAAGTAATGTAAAACAGCATTGTAATAAGGACTAAATTTTTAGTGCTGCTTATCTGATCGAATGCTTTAAAGTGCTGAAGGTGGTTGCAGGGGCATTGCTTTGGGCGCTAAGTTCAGAGTTTTGTTATACTGGATTTCTCTGTGGTTGCTAAGGTGTTCTGAATAGTTGCTAGGTGGCTGTTTACTGGCCCAAGTTTAAAGAGCCCTTTTTCATATCTCTTGAAATGGCTCGGGTCCTTCCCTCAATAACCGTCTGGAATGCTTTTTTATTTATTTATTTTTTTTTTTTATCGACCACCTGGTGAATAGCATAAGTCTAATTGCTTCGGAAAAAGTAATAGCACCCAACTTGACTCCTTCATGATTGTAATTTGTGCTGGATGAGTTATATGCCATATTTTAGTACTTAGAGTTTAAACAAACCCTTGACCCATGTATGAGCAATAGTAGTAATAACGCTCTCCATGCTACTAACAACTAGTTTTAACTTTGTTTGAAAGAAATGGATCTCTAGTATCTGTCTGTTGATGAAAACGACACTGAGAAAATTAAATCATCGATCTTCTTTCCCTGCTTTGAGATAATGGTTGCCCTTGTAAATAAATGTGAGTCTCTCTAGTGGATACACATTGTGCAGTTCAGATTTATTTGAGTCTGGATAACATTGAAATCCTTTTTTTTTTTTTTTTTTTTTTTTTTTTTTTGTCCAAATTGGGAGAAACGCTGGAGGAAGGAGCAACTGCAGATAGTTTTATTACAGAATTACTTTGAAAATGTACAGAATAACTTCTACTGTAATAGAAGTTAAGAATAATAATTCTACTGTATTTTAAAGTAGTAGATAGTTAATTTCATGCATGTATTAATTAAAAATAATATTTGTTAAATTAGTTTAGCAAAAAGTATTATTATTATTTTAATAATCATTGGAATATTTTTTTTCTAATGTTCAATTGAATGTGTTGCTTGTTTATATGCAATTGTGAAATTTATACATAGTATAATATAAATATTGCTTACTGTTAATGTTAATTAATCTATTATTGCTAATGATGGATACCTTATTGTAAAGCATTACTGCATTTTCTCTTTAGAATTTTTTTTTTCTTTCAAGTAAACTAATGTCATAGCAGAGCAAAAGTTGGAAGATAATCCTGCTAAACAAGTTAGTTAGTTAAAGTCAACATATTTACATCTTCCATAATAACTTTGCTTCCTGAATAATATCACACGTTTAATGGCACACAATGTGCAAAATAATCTTCTGACTTAAGAATAAATCTAGCTTTAAATGCAATAAAAGAAAAAGGGCTGAAAAGCTGTTAAAAGTGATGATTGTTTTATTAAATGATTACATCTCTGTAATATCTTCTGCATTTATCTCATTAGCCACAGTCATTTTCATAAGCTTCAGGCAAACTGAATTCACAGAGCTGAACGACGTGAACACTCATATGATTCATCTAGAAATCCAGCGCTATATAAATTGAATATGTCAACTCTGTGTCAGACCCACTGCTGTCATTTTTCCACATCATTTGCTTTAGTGACCAGAGAAGTTATAAAAAGTTTTTAACAAGTCACGCACTTGCTTGAATACATGTAATCTAACACCATTTCAGACAGACTGATACTTTGTTTTTCATTAGAAAATATGAATGATGCTTATTTATGCAATATGATATTATGGTCTGCTTTTTAGTATTGCACAAAATCATTCAATCACTTAGCGCACTTCATAGCATGAGCAATAACAATAGCATGCGTTTTGCATCAAATTGTAATACTTTTGGTCAAGGGTTCGTTGAATACACTAACCCAAACTATAAGCAACAGAGATGCTTGACTTACTGTAGCATGTACCAATAAAATGGGATCACAGAAGCGTGGTCTATTTGAATAAACTCTAGTGAAGGGGAAAATCAAATGGAGAGCAGAAAAAGTGAGAACAACATCCTGTTGTGATGTTGATTTGCAGGGAGAGGTGCATCTGTTACATGCAGATGTTTGTTTGCGTGAGCATATCCGGTTTCAACCGATAGATCTAATGGCTTGATTTCCTGTGAAATAATTATAGCACATTTTTTTAGCAACACATTTGAAAGAAAGCCCACTGCACTACTTCTGCTCCTGCCTAGAAATGCATTCATTTTATATAGAGCAAAAGATAAATGTGATGTCCAGTGATGATCCATAGGATCCAAAACCTACAAAGGCATCATAAGTGCACTCAAAACACTAAGGTTGTTCCAAAATATTAACTACAACATTATGCTGCCTTCTAAGATAACTTTTTTTACCCAAATTCAAAGGAACCATTGATAGCATGGCAGAGAAAATTAAACAATAATGCCCTACAAGCAACTTGAGACAGAAGTGAGAGAAATTACAATAATAAATACACAAAAACGGCAAACTATATATAGTTGTAAAGTTGTGCTGATAACTTTACATACAATGTGCAAAATGATAATAACTGAAGAAAAAAAAAAGAGGAATCATGAAATGTGTTATTTATTGATTTTTATTTTGTAATGTCCTGAATAAGCTATTTCACATAACAGATGTTTACATATACTCCACAATACAAATAATAACTGAATTTATAAAAACGACTCATTTTATGATAGTTGTTCATGAGTCCCTTGTTGGTCCTGGGCAGTTAAACTGAAAAAATCTTCTAGCTCCTGCATGTTCTTTGGTTTTCCAGCAACTTCTGCATATTTGATGTTCATATATATAATTAATTTATTTATTTTCAGTGCTGTGTCTACTTCAGATAATAGACAACAAGATCACTCAGTGGGTTTTGAAACAGAGCCAAATTTTATTCATAAAAACGTCAAATGTTTCCGTTGTTTGGATCAAAATTATACATCCACCCTTTAAGGACAATGAAAACCCCAAATTATCCCATGTTATAACATTGGGTGTGGATATTAACTGGTCTGGCGCCTGAGTGTCCTGATCTTTTAACATTCTTGTATAATGGAAGCTCACTAGACCTAAATTATTCTACCTGGAATGAGGTTGCAACCCTAAACTGCGTTGTCATGTAGAAATGTCACGTTCGTCATGTTCACAGTCTGCGGACTGAAATGATTTGACACCAGCTTCACAGAAGACATGAGAGATAACACAATACTTGCAAAAGTCTAGGAAAATTAAAGTTGTATATGTCCTTTAAATAGCATATGGTAATCAGATTATGCAAATTTGTGGTTGGTTCAAACAATAGATTTGCTCCTGTGTGACAGGAACACAGCCACTGATTGCCATGCTTCATTGGTCAACCTTGTTCTGGTGGTGTTTCATTACTGATCAGATAAATAATAAATGACCACCCCTTAGAAATGTGTCCGAGACAGCCACCATTCTCTCAACCTGCTCAAGCAAGACAATGCCCACAAACAATACTTCACTGGGGATTGGATCAAATATAATTTCCTTTTTAAGAAGGTTAGAATCATGAGATCCTACTAAAATGTCAATGAGCTCCAGATATTAAAAAAAAAAAGAACCCAAGGAACTTTACTTTGCAATTTATAGTTAGTTGTGTAGAGATTATTTGTCTTTGAAAGATGCTTGTGTTGCTGTAGGCTTGGAAGCAATTGAAATTCAACATTGGAGGGTAAACCGCACATATGGGAGCGTACAAAAAATGGATTGCCTCAAAACAAAGGACACTGAATTGTGATGCCAAGATAAGATAGTAGAAGCAAGAAGCGCACACTATATTTCCTCTGTTATGGATATATGAAGCTCTCAGCCACAAACAAGTTCACTAGACTCATACAAAATAGCCTTGAGGGTTATTCTTCTTTACTTTAATTTATTTGAACATTTCACGGGACATATAACATCAAACAATGTCATCAAACATTCACCATGTGCTGCTCCGATGGATTCTTCTTCTGGGAGTCTGCATTGTTGTCAGTTTTTCAGAGGAACTGGCAACTTAGCATATGTATATATATATATATATATATATATATATATATATATATATATATATATATATATATATATGTGTGTGTGTGCATGATGTGGGGTGGATACAGTATTGATATTTGGATGTCTTCCATTCTCTCTGTCATGTGTCACTTCAGTTGGAACAAACAAGTTACTGTGTTTGTACATTGTGGAAAAGGATTTTTCGCAGTTGTAAATAAAACAAAGAGTATACTTTACAAGAAAATGTGATTTAATTCTTTGTCAAAATGTGTAAATTGCTATTTGTAATTAATAGGAAAATCTCTTAGTGAACTGAAGTGAAAAATACGTTTCTACACCAATCGTATGTATTCATTTATTTATGTAGTTGTCATCTATGAAATTCAAAGTTTGTCACCTGTTTAAGAACATAAAAGAACAAGAAAAATCACACATAAAATCTCTCTAATATCTCAATTGTTTCTCTTAGACATCATGGATGTGCGTACCATAAGATCTTTCCTATGATCAACTTGTTATTCCAAAAATAAATCAGAAACCTCAGAATGTATTTGAATTAAACAAAATGACAATAATTATTGAAAAGAATTACCAAAATAGATGTCTTTAATATTTCAGTTGTTTGACTGAGGTTTCCTGCTTTTTATTTTTGTAGTTTGAAAAAAGAACCAGTGCTATTAAAATTGTGCTTAGGATTGATGATGAAAAGACCAAGCCTTAGATTTCAATATAAACTTAAACAAATAAATATACCCGGAACAGACAAATTTTCTGAACAATTCAACCTTGAAAAAAAAAAAGAAAAAAAAAAAAAAGAAACAATTTTCTTCTTTAAAGGGGGGGTGAAATGCTATTTCATGCATACTGAGTTTTTTACACTGTTAAAGAGTTGGATTCCCATGATAAACATGGACAGAGTTTCAAAAATTAAGTTGTACGTTTTTTGTTCCCAAAATACTCCTTCTGGTTTGTCACAAGTTTCGGAAAGTTTTTTTCGAGTATGGCTCTGTGTGACGTTAGATGGAGCGGAATTTCCTTATATGGGTGCTAAGGGCACGTCTGCCGGAAGAGCGCGCGTTCCCGTAGAGCAGAGCAGAGACATTCACTGATCAGAGCGAGAGCGTCGCGAAAAGTCACAAAAGAAGTGTGTTTTTGGTTGCTAGGGCACGACAACCCTGCGCAGATTACCAAAAAAAAAAAAAAAAACAGCATTAAGGGACCAGTGGATGGAGTTTATTTTTACAGAGATGCTTGTTCACAAGGCCCAGTTTGACGACGGATTTGCGTATCGTTTATTTCTTAAGGATTATGCAATCCCAAGAAAAAAGGGTCACGATCGTGTGTTAGAACCGCAGGCGGTGAGTAAAACTGCTTCAAATATCTCTGCCTCCTTGTTAGTGCGTCCGCCTCCCATCGGAGACCCGGGTTCGAGCCCCGCTCGGAGCGAGTCGTTGCTGCTGCTGCTTTCGTTCAGTTTCAGCCTCTGGATCTGATTCTGGATCATAAATAAATGTCTGAATCTGACTGTAAGCCATGGTTTGTTTTGGATGATGGTTTTGTCCTCAAGGTAATGTCACAGCTTCCAAACGCTCTCGACGCAAAAGTCTACTCGCGCTCGTGATTCTTTAGCTCCGCCCACACGTCACACCTCCAGCCGGTCGTGTTTTTCCTGGAAAAATCGGTACAGACTATCTTTCTCTTATGAATATAATAAAACTAAAGACTTTTTGGAGTTATGAAGGATGCAGTACTACTCTATATGTACTCAAGATTAACAGGATATTGAGTGAAAACGAGCATTTCACCCCCCCTTTAAATGCTAAAAGAGAAAAGGCTAAGAAAGAAACAACTATTTTATTATTATTATTATTATTATTATTATTATTATTATTATTATTATTATTATTTTATTTGTTTATATAGTATATCCACATTTATTTTACAACTTCATATCCATTCTGTAGTCAACAATTGTGTCAATTGTTCTTATTTGGCTACATAAATGTTATACTGTGTTTTCTTGAGCAATCAGGGCATGCCATTATTGGGATTCTTTCCCTACAAGTGGATTTTAGATTATACAGTCTTTTTTCTCAGTATAGAAGAAGCCTTAAGCAAACATCTCCATTTGTTCTACATTTAATCTCCTTACTGTGTAGCAAGAGAAACAACTGAGAGATCAAAAAAATCTCATTTGTGATTTGTCTTTCCTATGGGATAGCCTATATGCTTTGGCTAACCATGCAAGAGAAAGCCAGGAAAATTTGCTGTATCAGGACAGATGTTCTGATTCCCCTCCAAGGATGTGTGGAGCGGGTCATACAGGCAGGTTGGGTGTAAACCTGAGGCATGAGAAGTCACGAGTCGAGCTCTATGTGCGTATGTGTGTATATAGATAGTTAAGTAGATGTATATTAGGTCCTGCTTAAATGCATGAGAGCGCAATATGTAGGCTTCACTGGCTTCTAATGGACCACAAATTCTCTCTTCACTGTCAGCCACACACTGCTTGCTAAAAATAGGAATGGGACCATGTATTTTTTTTTTTTTTGTCTTTGTCCTGTCATCTAGCATGACATACAAAGCATTCATATTCTCCACAGTTTTTGTAATCTTTTAATCTAATTTTATTTATGCCACCACCCCCTTCCACTGCCGTTCTACCTGCATCCTCAAGAGAGTTGAAAAAAACATCTTTGTTGTCTTCACACACTGTGTTTGCTCACAGCTGTCAGCGCACGCAGTCTGTCGGTGTCATGTGGCATGCCGGACCGTTCAATGTTTGATTTAATGTCAATACAACTGGGAAGCCTTTCATTCCTTGCAGATTCTCTAGGACTCTGGGGCGTTTTATGTTTCCGTTAATTTGCATGGAACTGTGCAATGTTGTTTAAATGGCATTATAATATAATGAAGAATAGTGTGTGGTTATTTTTCTTCAGTGGAAATGTATGAGGAAGAGGTTGCTCTGGGGATTTTTTTTTTTGTTCATGTAAATATCAACTTTGTCCTCGACGTGTCTCATAAAGTTAATTTGAAGACAAAAAAAAAAAAAAAAAAAAATCAAACAGAGATACAAATAAAACCATCTTTGACATTTAGCATATAGAATATACAGATATAAAGCAGACCAGATCATTTGGTCTTGGAAGAATTTTCATAGAATGTTCATTCAAATCTCTTTTGATTGCAGATTTTAGTATCATCTGAGCAAAACTGGATACAGTGTGAGAAGATGGTCTTCATCATGATCATCTCCCTCAGATATTTCTCCTGAAATCCTGAAATCTCCCAAAATAAGAAATTGACAACAAAGTAGTCATATGAATCATATGAATTTAACAATTCAGGTTCCTCACATATTCATTAAAGCATTTTTGAGACTTTTGATGAAGAATTATTTTGTCAAATGATTAGATTTGCAAAATATGTTATTATTTATTTATACATTTGTTTTCTTTAGGAGGCATAAATGCAGTCCAATAATTAATTGCATTAATTTGTTTACTTATTTTAATTATTTTTGAATAATATGATATATATAAAAAAATAAATAAATAGAAAAATGTATAAGACCATAAGAGTCGATGATTGCTCAAAAGAATAGTGCTGCTAAATAGTGATTAGTGAAAGATGCAATGAAAATACCATGGTGCTGAGTCAGCACAAAAATGCATGCACATGAAACATTAACGGTAATTCTGTTCCAGTAAAAAACCTGTTCTGATTAAGAACCTGTTCTTGGCTCCAACCCTACAAATAAGACAAAGGCAATTATTGAATGTTGAAGAGAAAATATATGTAACATTAATGTGGAAGAACCTTCCATTCAAATTAATTCTTAGACATAATTGTTTGCATAGCGAGATGATTAAAGGACACATATCTTAAAGCACACTAATCCACATGTTTGAGGTAACATGGTCGGGAAAGCCATTGTAATTATGCACAGAAAAATCTCACAGGATGTCTGTTGCTGAGGACTGATGTAAAGTTGTAAAGTAAAATATAGGCTATGCATGCATACACATGCTTTGCTTTACTGTGAAGAAAAAGAAAGAAAAAGTTGAGTTTGTTTGGTTGTTTGATCTACAAATTATGAGCGACATAAGCACAAGTCTGTCTCTTGATTAGAATGTAATTATTCCAGTAATTTTAGATACTTAATTATTTATCTAAGTATGTAATGTGATATAATTATCACTATTATCATCATCATCAGTGACGCAACTAAATTATTCATTTAGGAATATTACAGTGTTAGTTACCATATAAAATATTCTAGTGTTCCAGTGCAATAATAAAATGCATAATAATAATAATAATAATATGCAATAAAAATAATAATATACAATAATAAAATGCAAGGAAGAGGATGCTTTTAAAAGCTTAAAAAATTATAAACCTGTAAATATCTTTATTTAGGCACATTTTTTTTCGCTTGTTTATTTCATTAGATTCAGCATTGTGAACTTGCAATACTCCTCATAATTCTGTGTTATTTTATGAGATTGCTTAATGCACTAAGTAATTACCTTTCCTTCTCTCCCCCTGTGTTGTCTTTTTAGATACAAGGAAGAAAAAAAAAAAATGCTGGCCAGGATCATTTTTGTTTGCTCCTTTTTTGCTGGTGCTAGTTTTGGAGATACTGAGCCTAAGTCATTGTACGGTGGAGCTTGCACATCTTTGTGCAACTGTGAAGAGAAAGATGGACACTTGTACATGAACTGTGAAGACAGAAACATAAGCAAAATCTCAGATGTGAAGGTCCCATCAGATATGCCTTTGCATTTAAACCTGTATAAAAATGACTTGGTGGAATTACTTACAGAAGATATGGAGGCTTTCAAGAACGCCGTCACCTTACATCTTGGTTTAAACAGCATACAGGAGCTTGAACCTGGCGTTTTTAGTGCACTGGGATCCCTAAGAAAGCTGCACATAAACAGCAATTTCCTGGTCATGCTGAAGGAGGACACATTTCACGGTTTGGTAAATTTGGAATACCTTCAGGCTGACACCAACTTCATCCGGGTCGTGGAGCCTGGGGCCTTCAGCAAGCTTGTCCGTCTTAAAGTTCTGATCCTCAATGACAACTCCATTGAGTTCCTTCCAAGCAACATTTTCCGGTTTGTGCCTCTGACACATTTGGATCTGCGTGGGAACAAGCTGCAGACACTGCCGTACGTTGGTTTCCTGGAGCATATTGGTCGTATCATGGAGCTCCTGTTGGAGGACAATGACTGGATGTGCAATTGTGAAATCTTGCATTTGAAGGTCTGGATCGAGAACATGCGGGCACAGTCGTCTATCGGTGAGGTGGTTTGCAAAAAGCCTGAGGATCTTAGGGGCATTTCTTTGGCCAGAGTCAAAAGGGATTTACTTTGTCCCTCTCATGCTGACATCAATCTCGAAGAGCCATCAAAGTCTCTAGACATGGTGGTTACCCCATCCACTAAGGTTGTTCAGATACCGAATGTCAACGATGGCACAAAAGTACCCACACCTGCAAATGGCCTAGGGACATTTTGCGTGCCAATGTGCTCTTGTCCTCCCCAAAGCATGGGTTTCTTAATGCACTGCGAGGACCGAGGCATTCAAAGGATATCTGATATAGGTATTCTTGAACAAAGCCCAACCAAGCTGTTTTTGACAGGAAATATGATACAGCGACTTTTCAAGTATGACTTTGTGACGTACGACAGTCTGGAACTGCTCAATTTGGCGAACAACCAGATAGACTACATTGACAATGAAACCTTTCTGAGTTTGAGCAATTTGAAAAAACTGTACCTGAATGGAAACAGGATAGAGAAAATCTCAGCAACAATGTTTCTTGGCCTCCACAATTTGGAATACTTGTACTTGGAGCATAATGTCATCAAAGACATTGAGGCTGGATCGTTCAACCCTTTGACAAATCTAAAGCTTCTGTTCCTAAACAACAATCTGCTCAACACTCTCCCTGCACAGATATTTCGTAATGTGCCCTTGGTGAGATTGAACCTAAGGAAAAATGTCTTTATGCACTTACCGGTGAGTAATGTGTTGGACCAGCTCAATTATTTGGAGCAAATTTATCTTGAGGACAATCCCTGGGACTGCACTTGTGATTTAGTCAGCCTCAAACAGTGGGTGGAAAAGCTAAGCAAGGACACTGTAATGGGTACCATCTTATGCCACACCCCTCAAAAACTTTCTACTGCTGAGGTTAGAAACCTGAAGCATGATGTTCTCTGTCCTGGCTTGGTCACCTATAGGTCCTTACCGGGAGACACCAAGGATGCTATTGTAGCCACGCCTGCGACAGGAGTCAGCACCAGTGGCTTCTTCCGGTCTCTGACAGAAGCAGTGCCCCTATCGGTGCTCATCCTCAGTCTTCTCATCCTCTTCCTGACCTTCATTTTCTGTGCTGCAGGGATCATTGTGTTTGTGCTACACCGTCGGCGTAGACAGGCTAAGAAGAAACAAGCCGAGGAGCAACCTCGCGAAAGCAGTCCCATCCACCTGCACTACAGCATGTATGGCCAGAAGACCACCCACCACGTAACTGAAAGGCAAGGACCCGGCATGTATGACGAACCTTCTCGTAGCCCCATTGTTCAGGTATGCAGAAACCCTAGTTACTGCTCTCAGCACAAAGAATATGAGTTGGATGAGTACGACAGTGAGAAACCTAAGCATATCTGCCATAGCATCCTCGACAAGGAGAGCGACTCCCTCCTCACAGGACCCAACGTGAAGTTCAGGGCAGTCACCGACTACCCTGCTGAGTTTGTGAGTGTGGGAGATGCAAGCTCCTTGTACAAGAACATCTTAGAAAGGGAACGGGAGCTCCAACAGCTCAGCCTCAGTGAATATCTCAGGAAAAACATATCACAGCTACAACCAGTGGTGGACATGCAAGTCCCCAACCCCCACAAGGAGCTTAAACTAGTGGAGACTCTTGTTTATACAAGGCCACGGAAGGTCATGGTGGAACAGACTAAAAACGAGTACTTTGAACTCAAAGCCAACTTACATGCCGAACCAGACTATTTAGAAGTCTTAGAGCATCAAACGACTTTCAACTGAGCTAAGTACAATATATACTTTGATTTAACAAATGATACTCCAAGTGCCTTGACAGTTCATTCTGAGTTCTGATTAGCTCAAGAGATATAATAAAATGACATCAGAGTAGAGGCAATCCTCACGATACGATCATTTGACGTGGACACAACTTATTTCATGCGGACCTCTAACGTTAGCATTGCAGATGATGGATTATGCATTCTAACAAAATTTCGCACCGAAAAAGTCACAAACAGTTGTCTTTGGACAAGATTGGCTTTGATACCAGAACATTTGATGTGTATTGTGGTTAATGCATTCTCTTTGGTAGGAAAGACTAGTCACTAGTCACTTCACATTTCTATCTGTGTATCTCTTATTATGTACGTAACAGATCTTCAAGCACTGTTTATCTGTAGCAATGGAAGAAATTGTGTTCTATTTTTTTCTTTCTTTCTGTCATACAGAACATTTATGCTTAGTTAAATGATTCCCTGGTTTGCTAAGTTCTGAATTAAACATTCCCAACACAGTTTTTGTTCATTAAATATTAAATAATGGTTGTATTTGGCATGCAAGATGCCTGAAAATTGCATTTATTAATAAATAAGGCGTCATCAAGAGCGAGTAGCTTGCCAAACAGCTATTGTTTTGACCCTGAGGTCAGACTTTATGAGTGGGCTCATTTATCGTGCCTGAAATTGGCCTCTCACCTGGAATTCTCAACATGCCTGGAGAGTTTGTTCAGAAATCATGTCACACAGACCCACTTGCTCATTACCTCCACTGCTTCTGATATGGACAAAAACTCTGCTGGGCATCCTTGGAGAAAATGAAAAGAAAATAATTGCACTACTTAAAATACCATTTAAAGGTGGTTGATGACAATCACGTTGTTGGACCGCACAGTCTATGCCATTTTTCCCATTGGAAAACCAAGTAGTGTCTCTTCTAGGTTGTATAATAGTGTTGTTTAAAGTTCCTTTTGAAAACACAAATCATATCTGACTATTTTCTTTCAGCATGACAATTATGCAGGGTGTTTTGTCTTCATTATCTGGCTGGAGAAGAAAAGAAAATATATATATCTATATATGTATAGAGAAAATATGCACACAAATTATTGTGTTAAGCCTTGAATTGTTTTTCTGTGTGGGAGATCACCATAGCTTTATTTTGTACAAGTGTGGATGGTAGTTATTTATTCTGTATATTTGTACATAATTTAACATTTATATATGTTTGTGTGCCTTTAATGTGGTACCAATTAAGCTGTAAATAAAAAAAAATAAAAAAAAAATAGTGGATTGCAATAATATGGCAAGTAACACAAATAGCACAAGTAAATAAATAAATTAAATGAGGAAAAAACATAGAGGATTTTTTTATTTATTTGTTTTTTTGTTTGTTTGTTTGTTTATTAACAAAAATAGAAGAATCCTATTATATCATTGGTTTTCAACTGGTGGTTGACAGTTGATAGAATTTCACACAGCAGGGAAAAACAATGTTAAATGAAAGTAATTAAATGTTTCTATTCAATAATACACAATTAGGAGGATAGCCAACGAGTTTAACATTTCAATTATATGTCAAATCAAATTCTACAGTATTTTGTTCTGTCACTTGATAGAAGCTAGTCAAATGAGGTAATAGTCAAAATAGAGAGACTGCTTGACATGTCCTCAAACCAAGAGCAAATATAAGATCAAGACTGCATTAAATATGGGTTACACTTTAACGAAGGTGCCCAAGAATCATCTATGATTTATACTTTGCTGTTTTGTGAACTAACAGTAATTAACGGCAGCTTCTTTGAGAATAAACATAAAAAATGTAAATTGTTTTACAATAAAATTTATGACATTTCAAAAATAGCATTGATATGATTACATCCACTCAAGCCGTAAATCGCACCCAAACATCCTCACGTCAGTTTGTGAACTTGACAGCTTGCCATAGCCAAACATAATTCTGTCAGACCCTCGTTTCTCGAAAAGAACCTTTTATGGAGCAGGCAACCAGCGTGCAACATTCAATAGCTCCTTAGAATGCTGAAGGCTTCTTTTCATCCACTCCACACTTTCATCTTCCCTTTCTCCCCGCTTAAGTGGCTTTCCAATATTTTTCCATTAACCATCAGATAGAATCATTCACATCAACCTGAGTAATTTCCGCCCTCCCTTGAGAAAAGGAAGTCACCTGGGCAAGAAAGGCTTAGAGCATTAAAACAAAATGGATGGTTGCAACAGAGTGGCCGATGACTTTTGACAAGTCGCTCGTTGCAACTTCCAGTAAAGTGCAAAACAGTGTTCACTTTCAAGAATAGTGTTCAAATTATCATGGTGTGAATATTTTAGGAAAGAAACAAACAAAGGCAGAGTCTCTTTCACATTTCAGGAAATGAGTATTGTATACTGCCACTTACACTTGATAGATTTGACTGCAGGTTTTTCTTTTTTGCAAGGCGCTGAGAGCTTGGTATCTACCATCTATTCTTTATTATGCCCTCTAAATATCAGTTTTAGGCCGAGTCCTCTGTGCTTCAGTGCACATACTGAACTTTTTTTTTTTTTTTTATCCTCTACAAAAACCTCTACAGAGGATTTGCAAAAATGGATGTAACGAACCGACACGGGCCATTTATGATGATATTCTAAGGGACAATATTGCCCTACTGAAAAACTGTGGGGTTTTTCACAACCTTTCACAGTTTTGCACATTAGACATCTCAAGGGTTTTAAAAGGTATTGTATACTGTATTATATTTCACAGCAGATCCATTCAAACATGGTCTATATAAGATGTTCACGTTATGTCAAATTGTTTATGACTGTGACATAACAGTTCTCTGTACAAGCACAGGAGGGAATGTAAATATCTGAGAAAACTAAACGGCCTCCATCAGAGTCAGATGCTACTAGTGGTCTTTCTATGTAATTGGCTACACAGGCATAGCAATCCTTCTCTTGGGAGATCTTAAGTAATGAACTCGGCATGTCTGCCCTCACGATCTATAGATGAATCGCTGCTGTTGTATGTTGCCAACAAATCCATGTAACCTCTAATGCACATCAATGCATCTTTGATAGCAGAGATCTAAACTGAAACATGCTTGAAATTATTGGTAGTGGCAGGTTTCCTTCTGCACAAAGTTTAGCACATAATGTACTTTCAGACCTGCAGTTTAAACATACCAATGTCTGGAACACCGAGTGCTGCAATAAGCGTATATATAAACCGTGTCTATCCATTCTGCGCAAATACACAAAAATGATTAGGCATAAAATGAAGCATAATATTCCTAAAATATTCCAAATATAGTTGATGAGAATTCCTTCTACTTGACCTTTGAAATATATATTCAAGGACTGAATATAAATAGGCTGTATATTTAAAACAATATAGCCCTTAAAAACTGGCATTTCATATTTTTTCCCCAATACATATTACAATATCAAATGTATATATATATATATATATATATATATATATATATATATATATATATATATATATATATATAAATGCTGATCAATAATACAAAAATATAATATATAAAAACAAT
This sequence comes from Carassius gibelio, assembly GCF_023724105.1. NCBI lineage: Eukaryota > Metazoa > Chordata > Actinopteri > Cypriniformes > Cyprinidae > Carassius > Carassius gibelio. The sequence goes on from NC_068396.1 coordinate 4,889,031, forward strand.
AATGCTTTTAAATAAGTTATTTAAAATTAAGTAATTAAATAAAACCTATATAATATTCTACAAATATATCAACAAGCATGTGCATTTGTTGTTTTTGTATGCATCTTCAGATAAATAAATAATTATATATACATTTTGCAAAAGGATATTACAATTATCATCATAAAATAGAATGCTTTTGAACTGTTCTGTAAAATGACTAAAGTACCATAAGAACATGGAAGCAAATAAATAAATGTATTTTCCATACTGATTCTGGTATTATTGAATGATACCGTAAAATTACTAAAGCCAAAACATTCATTACTAAGAATTTGTCTAGCATGAATTGATAAAACATTAATTATTTGTAACTGTCTGTTTTTAAGAGTCCAGATTATTCTAGTTATATTTTCAGTTCAATTACTAAAACATGAAACAGCATACAGTACCAGTGATCCACATGTAGTTTGACTGAATTAGCAATCCCACAGAAGGCTAGTTTGCTTGAAGCAATACAGAGTCTAGTGACCCGTCTAACTGTATAGCCCACATTTAACTCCCTCAATGATAACACTTGTCAATCAAATATCTGTCTGGAGATGCTTGGTGGATCAAGTCATCAAACATTTTATTTCTTTCCAACACATCGCTCTCAATAACTGCATTCAGAGGTTGAGTCACGCGATGCCGTGTTACGACTGGTTCTGTGCATACTTTGTGATTATATGAGAATCAAAGCATATTTTGGCAGAAACTGTTAGACGCGGCTGTGCGGTGGTGTAAAAAACAAGCCTTGAAGTCTGTTCTCCATCCCATTGGTGATAAATCGGCGTCCAATGAGTTCATCTCCTGAGGCGAATCTACAGAAAGCGATCAGAAAGAAGGGGAAAAAAAGAACAAAACAACTGTTTCTTGCAACATGGTGGATCTTCTGTCAGATGTCTGAAGGACTTTGTTGTTTAGAAATACACTACTTATTACTCATGGCTAATTTGCTGCCTGTTTTTAGTCACTGACAATGTGACAAACTAGTTTGATGGCGTAAGGGGCAAGTCATCACAAATGCCTACTCTCATATTCCTTCCTGTCAGTCGCAACAGAGTCGCTTTGGGCAACCCCTCAAGTGCCTGACAGATTTCTCACCAGATCTTCTTCTCGATCTGCCTGAGCCAAATGAGACTCTTTGCTCCCAAATGCCGTAGTCCTTACCCTTGACCTCTCCAGACAGGAGTTTGTCAACTGACATCTGCTAATGGGCAACTGCTGAAAACCTGAACACATCGAGCAACCCTTCCGTCAAAATGACTGTCCTTAAATGTTGTCCTGCTTTTCAGAAGACAGACTTACTTCATGTCTTCTTCAGAATGCTATTAAACAGTGCTGGTAGACTGCTTACAACCTGTTTTCTGCTGGTGATTACAAATTATATGAGAGTAACGTCAACCTATTAGATTACACATTTTAGATAATCTAATCTGAGTACTTTTTGATTACTTTTGCCCTGACTCATTCTATTGATTTAAACATGTTTATTTTATACAGTATTGATATTAAAAAAAGAAGAGAAAGAAAATCTATTCCATCTGTCGTTACCAAATACAGAAGCTGTATAAAATATAATATTATTAAAGGTACTTCATTTCTGGATCTGATTACGTAATCCAGATCACTACCCAGCACTGCTAATAAATCACAGAATACAACTTAAAAACCTGGAATGACCTTATTAGCCTTTTTGCAAAATAAGCATGCAGTACAAGCTAATTTGAAAGAAATGCATGACTTCATGTTTTCCTATTAGAAATATATAATCTCATGCTTTTTAGTATGAACATGTTTTAAACATGGGACATGCTGCTTTGAAAATGATATGCAGTCTTGCTATTGTGTGTGTGTGTGTGTGTGCGCGTGGGCATGTTTGTGTGACATATCAGGACACAACTCTGTATAATGACATGGGTATGACACAGGTATTACAAGCAGAGGGTGACTTATGAGGACATAACCCATGTCCCCATTTTTCAAAACACTTGTAACTCATACAGAATGAGTTTTTTTGAGAAAGTAAAAATGCACAAAGTTTCCTGTGAGGGTTAGGGGTAGGGGTAGGGTTGGTGAAGGGCGATAGAATATACAGTTTCTACAGTATAAAAACCATTACGCCTATGGGATGTCCCCACTTTTCACAAAAACAAACATGCGTGTGTGTGTGTGTGTTCAAATTAATTCCAAACAAAACAACATATTAGATTCAAAACTTAAAATAAAATCAGAAATCTGGCCTTTGACACTAACTGAAATACGTTTAAATACTAATTACTAAAACCTAAATTTAATTACAATTACATCTAATTCTATATATATAAATACAATAGAAATGACAAAAATCACATACAGTACTACAAAAACACAAATTTAATTAAATATGAATAAATATATTAATATGCATGAAGAATGGTGTCTAGTATAATTGGTTTTGATTATTTATTATATGGTTGCTAAGAATTTTGGAATGTTGCACATAGCAACTACTGTATGTTGCTGTATGTGATTGATATAGTATTTGGTGTTGTTTGTGGTTGCTAGGATGTTGCTGTATGTTTGCTAAGGTCTATGCAAATGTTATGGTGTTGCTAGGGCATTATGTGTGCTGCTACATTTCTAGTCATGCCGATACAGTATGTGAATACTATATTGTATTCTATGTGGTTCCTAAAGTATTCTGGTGGTTATTCTTGTTGTTTCTAGGGTGTTGCTATGTATTTTCTGTAGTATTGTGGGTGTTGCTTTATGGTTGCTATGTTTTTTAGAATGTTTCTACGTGATAGATAATGTGTTTTGGGCAGTGTCTAAATGGTTGCTAGGGTGTCTACCAGGCAAATACTCTTAGTCTGACCCCTCAGAAAACCAGAAGCACAATACTAATCACCTGCACATTTAGCGTCGTCTGAATCCTGACTTCTAACTACATCATCTTCTCTCTCACACAGTTAGATACATTAGTATTCAAGGTCATCTGTAACTAACAGATTGGATCTCATTCCCCTGAGACAGTTGATGAGTTCCCGCTCTAGATGTGCCGTCTTATGAATGTAATTGATGCAGTCCTTTTTCAGGGAGCATGTGTTAACATTAGCTTGACATGTTACCTGTCCCGTACACTTCTTGTTTGCCGTGAGGAGACAAAGGTATGGTATGTATGTTATGTCCAGTCAGCAGTGAGTTCATTTAGAAATTCAGAGCCCACCTCGACCCATGAACTATTTCTGCCCTGTGCTTTTTGCTACATAGCATGTTGACAGATGATGAGAACTGTCCTTGCCTATGAATTACAAATGCGAATAGTGCTTTCTCCATTTAAAACTGGTTGCCATGATGGTGGGCCAGATTATTACTATGTGGTTGCAACAGTGTCCTGGGAGGTTGCTAGGGTGTTCTGTGATTTATATTTACATTAAATGATTCCATTCAGTTGGTCTTTATTGGTTAAAATGAATAATGAAAATGGATGCCTAATTAATTGAATTATAAAAAATATGATAAAATATGAATAATTTTTTAATGTTTGTTTTTAATTCTATATATTTCCAACACAGAACAAAAAATAAAACATGGTAATTGCATTTTCTTTTTTTATTGTGAGTTATAAAGTAAACATTACAAGATATAAACTCACAATTGTGAGAAAAAGTCAGAATTGCGAGTTATTTTATTTATTTATTTATTTATTTTGTGGGGGGGGGGGGGGGGGGTAAACATATCAATAAATATTTAATTAAACACCAGCATTAACATTCTACTGAGAACCTCCAAAATTGTAATATCATCAAAATTTTATAAATTTAACAAATGGTGATTTAGGTTCAAATTTGAAGTTGATATTAATGAGTAACCTAAATAAATGTTTTGAGATGAGATTTAGTGACATCTATGGTCAGAACGAAAAGAAAAAGGAGAGGGTGGCCTAAGGGGAAAATGCATAAAATAAAGTAGCTCGCTCAGTCAGGTTTGACAGAATAACGAGGCCACTCACAAAACCAAAGGGTCAGCGATGAAGCCCAGTGACCTTTAACCTCCATCCCACTGCAGAATTCCCCAGATTGAAAGGGCAAGTGGGCAGAAGCTTAAGCGACCTCTCATGAACTCTGTGCTGTCACCCAGTTCGTCTTGACTTCTTGTGCTAGACTGGTCTGTCAGTCTCAGTTTGAGATCAGCACTGGACACCAATGTCTCCAAATCCTCTCTTTACTTCCATCTGAGGCTGGCCTTCTCTCAATGTCTGTCTGACCAACCCCGAGGCTATTTTTAGCTGCTTCGCTGCACCTCAAAAATGAGCACCAGCCTTTGCTTTCTAGATTAGATGGCCTAATGCAGTCTTCTTTTTTTCCAAGTTTAGGAAAGGGGGGCGATCAATTCCTCTTGCATATTATGCAATCATCCAATGTACTTGAACTAACTTTGTGGTCTCACGACTTTGCCTCTCATGTCACATATAATTTCCTCTAACCCTATCTTGATTCATTGCCTTGGCTTTGGTTCCCTTTGTATTTTGTATTTTTTTTCCTCCTCTCCCTCAATGCAATTTTTTTTTCCCTGCTCAACTATAATTCCTGAAACTTCCATTTCTCCGGGTACCTGGCAGGGATAATCTCAGGATTACAGCTTAAAGTGTCAGTGATCTCAACTGTCAAAATTCTTCTGTAGTTACAAGTGTAAACATATGATTACCTTTGGTCTGACTTACCAATGTAAACACACAGGAATTCTGAGAGCCAGATGGAGGTGGAACTGCATGACAAGACGAATGTGATTTTTCTTGCCGGGTGTGCCCTTTGTTGCGTTCTTGCCACAGGTCGAATGCATCATTCTGTTGTTTATCTGAGAAGTTTGGCGGCTTGCATCTGGACACTGTCCAATAAGTAGGTGCATCCTTGGAGGGTGTTCTTGAAAGATTCATGCATATTGTGATTTAAATAAATGAAACAGGAAGATCGGGTGCATCTGACCTGTCACCTAGAGACAGAACAAACCAACATGTTGATGCAGGTTTTAAATTTAGCTTGTTACATTTCTTTCCATCATTGTGCTACGTATAAAACTGACTATATAAAATGAACTAAATAAAGATAGTATATATATTAATAATGATATATTACATAAAAAGTAACTGTAATTTAATACTGTATAGACTGTAGAACATTTAAATACAATTTAATTGTGGATTTAATGTCAACATTTACAGTCTAATCTTAAAATGCATGCTTTTTATGTGCCCTTCTCACACAAAACTTTGGTGAGTTCATAAGAATACTGGTATCACTTTAGTGTCCAATTCTCACTATTCATTTGTTGGTTAATTATCATTAATATTAGAGGAATACTGATCGTTTATTAGCAGTAAATCAGCATATTACAATGATTTCATTAAGCATCATGTGACACTGAAAATACAACTTTTCATCACAATAATACATTTCATTTTAAAATATATTATACATCTAAATATAGCTTTTTTTATATAGCTACCTTCCTCCTACACACCTATTTATTTATTTATGACCTAATTGTCATGAAATGTAACATTTTATCCCCATTACTTAAATGAAAATGGGATATTTTTGCTGTGCATGTTTCTATGAGTTTCAGCCATCTTCTAAACTAGTACAAGTTATCGTTTGCCCACATTGCCCCAATATCTCAAAGCACAGAGCATCTTTTAAAGTGTGGAGGAAGGCCGTCTTTCTGTTTACGACCCGTATAGGGCGTTATGTTACGCAGGTGTGTAACCAGAAGGGCTGCTGTCAGCTGTCTCTCTGCACGCAACAAAAGGCACGAGTCCTCAGGGCCTCCACACGCCAAACCAAAATGTTAGATGAGATCCAAACGGCATTCCAGATGTCACATGACACTGACAGGCTGCGTAGGATTGAACATCAAACAAAACGACACATTCCGCCCTGAAAAGGTAAAAGCTTTGATAAGTACTGATAATGTGATGAAAATTACCAGCATACATGTGTGTGCATGCCATGTCAAATCCAGGTCACTGACTACTCTGATATGAAAGAACAAAGTGAGGCACACTTAACTGTATATTACTGCAACACATTTCTTTTTTTTTCTTTTTTTTTGTCGGCACAAATGATTATTTATTTAATTTGTCATCTTTATAAATGGCATTATGTGATTCAGGCAAGAAAGCTTTAACAGGAAAAATGGGAGTGCTATAGAACTGTCAATGACGTACTTAGAGAAGGATTTTAAATAAATAAAAAAATTCAATGGACTCACTCTGCACATGCTTTTGAACAGCCTACTGCTTGTATACATTGGCAAACAATGCACAGAAGCTTTGAAACTGCATTGTTGTTGGGTGATGTTGTACTTTCCAGCTATTGTCGTTCCACTATAAAAAAATTATATATATATATATATATATATATATATATATATATATATATATATATATATATATATATATATATATATATATATATATATATATATATATATATATATAGGAAGGTGTACAATTAAGGGTTGGGTAATATGTAACCAAAAAAAGAAAATGTTTAATGCATTTGTTTCTTTGACAAATCAGATTTGGAGAAATTTACCAATACACCATTTGCTCATCAATGCATCCAGAAACAAATCCATGATTAAAACGATTTATACACCAAAACGGTTGCTTTTAGTAACATCATCAATTGGATTTGAACTACAGCAAGATGAATCCACTGGAATGCAATTGCTGTATATTGTCTACCATGCAAAAATCATAAAGTCTCATTACTTAGAAAGGCAACTGAACTGTCTCCTCACCAAGATCCTCAATATGAGGAATGAAGCATGGTCAGGCATCAAAGTTTAATACTTAAGGTCAGTGCCTCTGCAAAACCCCTAACCCCTATGTGGGAGCAACAGAAATCGCCATGCTTGCCTCAGCAAGCACCACTAATGGCATTCTCCTTCAAGAACTAAGGACTGCTGAATACATATAAGGATATTTTTCCAGGAAAAACCTCACGGGCTGAAACTCTCTGCCATGTATATTACATGTATCTGTGATTCAAAAGGACACAATAAAACTGATTTTACCATAATTATTGAATTAAATTCCAGCTATTCGCTACATAGATACAACTGAGTGTTAATAAAGAGAATTTCCCATCTTCCTATCCCAACTTCTCATAATTACTTCACCCATTACGTTCCCCAGAACGTGATGAACAGAGAAATAATCCGAAAAGACTGAGAGAAATGTTTTAAGACGCAATGTGGGAATTACAAGGTTGTAGCACTCGTGTGTCAGAGTGAACGGCTGACTATTAGAGCGATCAGTCATGTGGAAAAGTCAAATTTGTGGCGTGGCTGCACTGGAATACAGTGAAATAAACGACGGTCCATGGGTTGATATGTATGTATATTTGAGTCTGTGCTCCAGTCGTAAGGTCCCTCATGCGAATCTAACTATATCCCGTCTAAAAACCAAGTGGACAGTCAATGTCACAATTCATGTCTCTCTTGCAGATTCATTTGGCTGCTGTGTCAAGTCCTCCGCTCCCTTAAAGTTGCCTACGCACTGCTTTATTTGCTGGCCACTGACGGCGAATGGGGATGATGAAGCAAGGAGCTGTAAATTTTAGACGTCTACAGTTGGAAATGAGCATCAGCTGCTGTAGATATAAGCAAGATATGAGATTCCCATCCCAAAGGTCAATCTTACAGTTTCACGAATCGGCACGCTGGTGAACCGTGTCACAATCTGCCAAAAGCCATCATCTTATCCTGATGGCAGGTCAAAATATCACCGGGCCATCAGATATGGAGCAATGATTTATTTATTGTCGTTTTGTAATCATTGTGACCAGTTTAGTGGCAACGTTTCCTGCTAGTTCTCAAGTATTCCATCATCTCTTGAGGTTAAATGGAGACTTCCGCTTACTGGATTATTATTCCGACTTTAGTCTTCACATTCTCATAACCACGGTTCTTGGGTGCTGTTTAGTATGATGCAAAGCAAAGCAAAGGAATTTACCATGGTAACGATCTCTGTAGATGCTTTATTACTTGTACAAACGACAGAAACACCAAATAGAAAGAACAACTTTAGGGTTATGGTTCAATAATAATAATCCCAACAAGCAATTCTTCTGCCAATTAATATATTTAATGACGATGATACTATAGACTTGGCTCAGTGATATAGAATATAGAATTGATTTGACGTGCAGTTCCAGGCCTGCAGATGTTCATATCCTGCCAGCTTCAAACATGACTCATCCAGTCATTACCGACTCACGACTATCTGGGTATTCTCACAAAACCTGTCAAGAAATGTACGGGGTGGGGGTGGGTTGGGGGGGGTTTGGGTACAGAAGGGACATGTAATGTGACATTAATGAAAATTTTAGATTATCTGGAAAATTAAAAGCACTGCACTGTCACATTTTTATAAAAAAATATTACACATTTGCCATATACAGTATGATGTTACAATACTAAGATTGTAATAAAAAAACAGTAAATAAATACTGTTAAATTGATATTCAAAATATTAGGAATGAAAATGTCAAATTTACAATTTTACAGTTTGGCAGTAATACAGAATGATGTTTCACTAATGAGATTGTCTAAAACTAACAAACAAACAAACAAACAAACAAACAAACATATAAATAAATAAGTAACGTCCTATTTTAGCTTTCTTCTGATTTTGAGCCAAGATTCACCCATCCGATTTATTGTGCTAAACAATCACATTTTATGTAGAGTTTCATTTTTAATTCAGACCACATTCGTGACAAATTTAGATAATAAAAGTACATTTATGCGCCCAAAATAACATTTGTTAGCTTCATCAAATGCAATGCGCTTTGACACGGTATATTTTAGTGTACATTAGGACAAATGAGATTTGAGAGTGATGCCGGAGGGGAAGATTACCCGAGAATAATGTAAATTTCAGTCTAGGAGCTTGGAACCATAACCATCAGCTTTCATTATATGTAAAAGAACAGGCAGAACATTCCTGCAAAATTTCTCCTTTTGCTACTGCTTTTACAGAAGAGGGAAAGCATAGAGGTTTGGAATGAAAAACAGTGAGTAAAAACTTTATTAAGCTTTATCACATGAAGCACATCAGGTAATTTGGACAGTTTACCACAAGTAGTTGCACCTCTCAAGAGCCTCATTTAACTCTCTCTCTCTCTCTCTCTCTCTCTCTCTCTCTCTCTCTCTCTCTCTCTCTCTCTCTCTCTCTCTCTCTCTCTTTTTCCATCTTGGTCCCTCTTTCTCTTTATTTTACCATCAAACCTCTCTTAAAAAATAAAACACACACACACACAAGAGCATATCTCGATGTGTCAGAGCTACAGTTGTGATGGCCACCTAACTTACACCCAGTTATCATTAGCCAGTGCCTGCTAATGACTTCAAGTGTTAGAGGCCTGTCACTGCCTATATTTTTAATGGCCTTCAACGGGATCCTCTCTACCTGTCACACGGGCTCCGTGACAGTGGTCTTCCTTCACTTCCTGACAGAAACACTTGCCTGGATAGCACTCAGCGTTCCTCCTCATCACCAAGCTCATTGCCTTTCAATATAAACGCTGTCACTATTTTAACAAACAACCCAAAGAGTCTGACATTCACGTCAAGCGCTCAAGTTAGTGTTGGCTGTCACGGAAATCATCGTCAGCTTCTAAAACAAGATAAAAAAAGGTCATTTCCGACTCAAGACAGGCTTAAAAGTGTGTTACACACTTCATTGAAAAGGTAAGTTTCCAACCTGAGTGACAGAATGTCCCGAGGCAGAGTTTTAACATAAAACTCTCAAATTCAGGAATGAAACTGTGATTTATTAAAGGAACAGTTTTAAAGAATGTACTCTTTTTGTATTTTTGATTGCATAAGGGAGATAAAATGATAAACTATGCCAAAAATATGGGTGGTTGAGCTCTATGTCTGGTTCACAGGCAGAGTGACTGAATGAAATCACAATACAACACAAATCCACAGTTGTGTTGGTTGGTTATTACAGCAGAAGTGTAAATGCCATTTATTACAGGGGGACTGGGGCTAGTTGTAACACTTTATACCCCAGTAAATCATTCTCAGGGTGGGTTTATTTATTTATAGAGAAAAAAACTTAAAGTCTTGCCTCCAAAAACACCTCTTGAAGATTTTGCCCATTTTTACACCAAGTAAAAACAAAAAAAGATTTGATAACTTTAATCATTTGGGACAACATGCCCCAATAGCCAATTATGTTGTCACAGTTAAACTGTCACCATGGAAACCTGGAAACTATATTTTATTTACCAGTATAAGTATCATGGACCACTAAATGATTCATCAATGATTAAAAAAAAAAAAAAAAAAATATTCTAATTTACACCATTTTTGTGTTTGAAAGTGAGGGTTTATAACCAATAAACAAAACAACATAAAAAAAAAATAAAAAATAAAAAAAGCTGTATACTTATATGGCCAGTGTGACAACTAGCCCCGGCCTTCCATATTTACCTATTCAATTCAGTTAAATTCAATTAAATTACCAAGCACTATAAACACTAAAGATACCAAACGTTGACCATTGTGCTGGACAACCACAAATACAAAATAAACAGTAATGCAGGGCAATACCTAAATTAACAAATGAATAAATAAAAAATACAATTTGACTTAAACTCTATCACCTGTGTATTTTTTTTCTTGATTATCTAATTATTCTTTTACTACTGTAATGACAAACAATTTCATGAAGATTTTAACTTTAATTTCTCATGAATTGAGTGGATCATTTAGACTTGAAGATATTATGCATTTCTCAAGAGACTGCACAGTTATTATTCACAACTAAGTTAGAAAACTTTCAAAGAGAATATAGTAAAATAAAATAAAAATGAAATAATTAAATAGAGAGTTCAAATTAAATGAAATCCCTCACAACATAACGCCATTATTAATCTATTTTGTGAATTTTGAATGTTTTAGCAACAAGGATATATTTATCATCAGGATATATATATATATATATATATATATATATATATATATATATATATATATATATATATATATAATTGAATTACAATTTTCTAACTATTCAGAGCAGATTTTGTTAGGGCGAGGCCAGACATGTTTAAGTGGGTGGGGCTACATAAAACTGGGTGGGCAAAGTGTAGAATTGTAAAAAAAAGTGTAAAATTGCATATCAAATTGCCAACAGAAAATACAGCACAAAGATTCAATACACAATACTATAAAGCATTCAATAAATTCATTTTAATTTTAACATTTACTAATGCATTATTAAAATTAAAAGTTTAAATTGTATTAGTCAACAAAGATTAGTTAACACAGTGCCAAACGTACTTCTAATTATCAATGTTATTTAAGACATTTCCAAACATTAACTAAAGTTTACTGTATGCAAAGCATTACCCTAGCCGATGGGGCTTCACAGATGATCTCATAATCAAGTTTATCGGTTTGCGTTTGAAGGAGAGTAGATATCAAGGACCGTAGAAATGAGCGCAGCTGCACATATGCAGTTTGTTGTGGAGAAGAGTATCTAGCACAATGTTTATTATTTTCTCTCCACAAACAACACATCTATTTAGTGGATCAAACACTGTGCTTATGGTAATGCGATGCTTTAAACACGCTTGGCTCAGAAGTTTCTAATCTATAAATCCTTCACCCACTGGTCTGGTTTCATTTGTAGGCGGTCCGGATTCAGTGCTAAGACTTACATTTCATTTGGGAAAATCCAGTATCTCCTTTTTTAATTCTGAATGAGGTTTGTTTCACTATTTTCAAATTCAACTTTCTAATTTAACACTATTTTCAAACACTTCCTCACGTCATTAACATAATTGTGGGTGGGACTAACAGAAACTGACTAATCATTATTTTGACAGACATATAGTAAGCACCTAGGAAGAGGGAAAATTAATAAACTGCATTTAATTGAACATGACAACTCGTGTTAAATATATTTTAAAGCACACGTATAAAGTTATAGTGAAATTATACATTTATAATTATTTATTTAGATAAATAACATTCATCTGCAAAATTACCATATTCTCACTGGGTGGGCCACAGCTTTGCCACTGGTTTTGAGTGAATTGTGTTACTTTTTTAAGTAAGAGTTAATTTTGTTCCATTCTAACCATATCTCAGCAACCATAATTGGACAAATATTATAACAAACATTTTAGTGCAGGAAAAGAAGGAGGTCTAAATCTGGCCTGCAGATGTACAAAACAGAGATTAGATTTCAATTAAACGTCTGGGCTTTATGCCTTCCAGAAAGGGGGTTTGCAAACTCAATATGTATTATTCTTGCAATTCATGTGAATTTGCACATACATATACAACATAATAAGATAAAAAGTATATCACAAAACAAACACCAACAGGGAGGTTTTGAATCCCCCTGAAGTGGTTCATTTTGCGACTGTACAATATTCAGCTTATTATGTGGCTAATTGCCAAGTAAATAAATAAATGGAAGGGAAATATTGATTTGAGTTTAAGTGATTTCATAATGAGTAGGAAAAGAGTGAGGAGTGATACAAGAGATGACTCTATAACAGCTAAACAAGAATTAGGTTGCACATTTTTTGAATATTATGCAACATATATCTGCAGAAAATTGTAATAAAAGTATTACAAATTTGAATATATATTATGTGTATAAGCATAAATATGCATGCATAAACCTATTTTTAGCTGAAACATGAACATGTAAAAACACCACAAAGAGTCATTATAGTAAACTTAAATTAAAAGAGTCTTTAGAAACCAAAAACTGCAGAATCAACCAAAACTCTGAAAGCCCTTTGTTGGTGTAACATAAAAAGGATTTTTTTTATTTTTTATTAAACCGAGGACAAGATCAGCCATTTGGAAACGAACAAGAGCAAAGAGGTTCTGTGGAAGACGGATGTAAACAAATGGCAGATGTTTATTCTCATGGTTACCCTCAAGCTGTACACAGAGTCCAGTCCTGATGCCTCATGACGAAGGCAGAGAAGAACACTATCATACAATATTAACACTAGCTCAGCCGTGTGGCTTGATGAGAAAAGACTTTGTTGCCTTCTTGAATAAGAATGAAGACATCAGGGATTTGTTTTTAGAAAAGGTTAGGACAGATTCACCTGCATGCTCAAATTTGTGTTCATCGTCAAGCTGTCATCATTATAAATGAGGATGTTTGAACAGATTGGTCACTGAATCTGGTGCCAAATGTTCGCTAATGAAATCTCAGTCAAAATAAACTAATTAAAGTTCACTGCGGAATCAGTAATTCAGTCATTTTTACTCATCCTCATGTCATTTCAAACCCATATGTTGCATGCTTTTAATGAAGGAGGATTTCTGGGAAATCTATTTGGTTGATGATTTTCAGTGTAGCTACTGCATCACTTCAGAAGACTTGAAACTTAGAATATGTCCAGTATTATAGACTACTTTTATGATCTTTTGTCCTTATTTTGTAGCTTGCCAGCCATGGTTATGGTTACTAAAAATGTCTTAATTATGTAACACCATTACACTGTAAAATAAGAAAAAAAATAATAATTAAAAAAAATAAACTGTGCGCACGATTTACTGATCCGTTTCCTCAATTTACTAAAATGTGCACATGATTACTATTGCGTTCCCTCGATTTAGTATTGCGTTCGCTCGATCTGCTAAATTATGCGCACGATTTAGCAAATTGAGGGAAAAAATTAGTAAATCGTGTGCACAATTTATAAATCGAGTGAACGCAATAGTAAATCGAGGGAATGCGATAGTAATCATGTGCACTTTTTAGTACATTTAAGGAATGAAATAGTAAATTGTGCACACAATTTACTAGCCTAGACTTATATTTGTTCCTGCGTGTCATGTGCGGGGCTCCGTACATTTCAAATCCATATGCTGCTATTTTTGTCATGAAACACTGAAGGAGAACTTCTGAGTAATCTTATTTGATATCTTCATTGAAATCAAATGTGCCATAACACATCATTGCCTCATTTTTTTAAGCATTTTCAGAACAGAGAGGTACATTTCAGTTTATTCCTCACACAAGCTATTGTATGACTCCAGAAGAGTTAGCATGTAGTTTGTGTCTTATGACAATTTTAGGGCAGTTTAAATGGTTGTTTTTATGCTTTTTGTGACTAGACAGCCATGGTCATGATTCTTCAATTTGTCTGCATTGTACACCACCATACACTCTTGTACACAATATTTTAATGTTTAATGTATTGTTACATGATGTTTCTTTGCCTGTATTTTATGTCTTTTCAAACCCAAACTTTTAAATCACCTAAGCTAACAGTCTTAAAAAAAAAAAAAAAAAAGTAAAATATTGGATGACCAATAATTTCCTCCTATTAAATTAAGACATATATGTTACTTATTAAAAAAAAAAATAATACAAATAAAAAACAGTACACAGAACCTTGTAGATTAAAATTTCCATGTAGACGGATGTACTGTTACTTCATTTACAGTCAAAAATATGGGTGTTATATTAGACAGCAACTGAAGTCTTCTGAAAATCATATTTCTCATTTTGAAAAAAAAAACAGCATTCTTCCATCTTAGAAACATTGCCAAGCTACGGAAAATGTTACGAAACCCCTAGTCTCACATAGTCATACATTCGGACTGACGGCTGAAGGTCTACAATCTATGGCAGCTTTCATTGGCCAAGGCCCACCCATGAGGCCATTTAACTGACATGTCAAACAACCAATCATAGTTTGTTTCGTTCAGCATCATGTTTCAGGGCGTGGAAATGTCGCCACAATAACAGACGGGTGTGTAAAACTCTTGGATGTATTTTAATTGCATTGAATATGCTGTTATTTTTGTCATGAAACACAGAAGAAGAATTTCTGAGGAATATGTTTTTACATCTTCAGTGTCGTCAAACCTGCAGTAACTTGTCAACGCCCAATTTTCTGAAGATTTTCAGTGAATAGAGACTTACATTTTATTTTCACAACCTTTGTTATTAGTAGTGTTATAGACATTTTAAATTGTGTTTCTGTCTCTTTTTTTTTTAAGATAACATGTAAATACTAGTTCAGTCTTTATTTCAAAATATTTTATTCAACGTGTTACTTGCCGTTTCTTTATAATTATTTATAAAATGTATTAGTAATGTCAGAGTAAACACTTTTACACCTTTATTTATTTTTGTGCATGTCTAAGTTTGGCAAAACATGAAAATGATTAAATAGATGGGCAACTCCTTTCAACCGTATAAACCAATTATTTTATTAACTAATTAAAATAACAAATTTATAATTGTAATTTTTTTAATGCTTTCATAGAGTGAACAGATGACGTATAAAAAAGTAAATTATGCATGAAATACATTCCGGCCCCCGCAGTGCTATTCTTATATTCGGAAATATGATGCTATACCGTATATGCTCATGGATATTTAAGAGCTTTATAACTCTCCGATCACATTCGATCCATAAACAGTGTGATGGAGCGCACCATTAGGCCCCAAGAAACAATTATATTTAATTATGTAAATAGCTGAATCACCCAATAAAATCCGAAGAGGAATGGAAAAGGCAGCCAGGTCAGCAGATATTTTGAGAGGCGCAGGAATAGCTCACTCTTGCGAGTTGCGGGATCACAGCTTGATTTTCACAGTCACAATCTCCAGAGTTAATTGAAGTCAATAACATTCAGGCCCCGGGGTGGAATTTAAATGGTTTGTTGCAGGTGAGTACTTTAAACCCTACACTATTTTGATTTATACTATCTCACTCTTGTGGAAGAAGAAGAAGTGAAGAAAAAAAAAAAAAACTTCTATGTCACAAAGCAAATCGCACAAAGGACAGAGGTAATTGTGATCACAGCATTCTTGTACAACATTTCTATAGACAAGGGAAAAAAATCAATATCAATTTGACAGAGTTCAAGGAGAGACAAGTTGCCTTACGCCATGCACACAGTGCCACAAACAGCTTCAATGTCACTCACTCATTCAGAAAAATGGACTGCATGAGGTACAAAACCGGCAATAATTAGACGCTAGCATGAATAAACCCAGATGAAAAGACTTGGATGAATTTCCAGACTGGTTTGCTGTGGCAGTAACCAATCAAGTGATTAAGTACAAAAAGAAAGCTTTGATACCAGACTGAAATTGAAGTGTCAAACTAAGAAAATAAAACGCACCTTTTAACTAACACTCTTTTGTGCAGAAGTTCTCAAAAGGAGGATAAATAACTTCACTGTGGCAGTAGGAAACACCTTTGGGTGACGTGTGCTGGAGTCGAAGAGGCAAATCTACTCCAAACTTTATAACAGATCCAAACAGCTGTGACAGCTAATTCTGCTACTCTGCTAGAAATATAGAGGTAATAGAAGACACAAGAAGATAAGGTGATAGTTCACAACCTAATTGTGGTCTCAGAAGATGAAATCATTCTTATTCATCTTTCCACCGAACCAAAGGTTCTTTATAGTGGAAAAAAGTTATTCGGATAATTAATGTTCTTCACAAAAAAAAAAGAACAGTTAGTTGAAATGTTCTTTGAGGAAACCGAAATTCAGAAATTCTTAACACTGCATTGAAAAGAGTTTGCTAAACTCACATAAATTCCTCTATTTTCTTGTCACGGAGTGGGCCAAACTAATTAAATCATTTGTATTAAGTGCAGGTTTAATTTTAATGCACCAGTTTTGTCTCAGTATGAATCAGAACAACATGTCCTATTTTTGATGGATGAATGTAATGACATTAAAATTAATTTTAAACAGTAAATTACTTTCCAAGTAATATATATATATATATATATATATATATATATATATATATATATATATATATATATATATATATATATATATATATATATTGCTAGCATCATTTTTGAACAATATTCTCTCACAAATTGCTAGTAAATTTCACAAAATATAAAACATACATGTAGATTTCACTAGCAACAGACTAAATTAAACATGGCATTTGAAACTAGAAGGATTTAAATGGTATTTTCTTGTAAAAAAAGTACAATAATCATTGTTTTATTCACACCTATGGAACATTTTTATATCATACTTGTTATGCATTCATTTTTAAGATACTACAAATAAATTGCAGATATTTATTATAGTATTTTTTATCCCGTGTTTATTTTCACAATACTCTTACACATATGTATACAACAAGCATCTTGATTATTCAACAGGGATTTGTATACTTGCATATTGTTCCGAGGACATATTCGTGTCTTCTTTTCATATCTCTGCATGTGACAACAGTTTCCAAGTTTGTTTTGGAGCAGATGGTTTCAGATGGTAGCAACTCATTCCGTCCCATGCTGCTTTGCTTCTGAACGGATAAACACAAGTCAAAGCGTTTGTGCCATGAGTGAGTTCTACACTGATAAATGAGTGAGGAACCCAGTCCCCTGCAGACTATAAACGCACCACGGACACCAGCCCACTTATCCCACAAGCTTCCATGGATATGGGACAAGGTCTTCCGTTTATTTTTAGACTTACAAGATCTTTCCATACCTGAAGCTAGCTGTCACAGATTACGCTTCCTAGTTCCTTATAAACGCACAGCCATTCTTAAAGGATTGTGTGTGATGAATACATAGACGAGCTTGGACTGATGGGTTGAAAATAGACCGGTTTTATACTTTCACTATTTCATCACTTCTGTCTTCCTCAAAATAACAAGTTTAGGCCTACGATGAAGACAATAGGGAATCATTAGAGAGCGCGATGACTGCTGGATTCAGTGTGCTCTGTCCAACTGCTGGGAAAGAGTAATTCTAGTATTTCTTTGACATAAATAAGAAGGAAGTCCAAAAAGCGAAACAAAAAAACAGGTGATTTATAATTTAAACAGCGCTCAAAGGTTTGTAGGACACCAACTGCATGATTTTTAGTCCCAAGCTTAACTGAACGGGCAATTATATACATTATTTTAAGTCATACTGTTGCTAGGGTCTACTCTTTTAATATTATTTTATAAATAATATAATCAGGAACATGTGTCTGCAATTACAGGATCAAAAACAGACTAAACCAGAAACGTTTGATGAAAACATGAGGGTCAGCACCAATATTAGTTTTGCTTAACCTTCTTAATTCATTTTATTGTAATAAGTTATTTATATATATATATATATATATATATATATATATATATATATATATATATATATATATATATATATATATATATATATATTTGTATGAAATTTTATTCAGCTGTAATATGTTTAAGTATTTTAGATTTTTATTATTTCAGTTAATGTTTTTAAGTAAAGATTTTTTTATTATTATTATTTATTTATTTTTATTATTTTTAATTATTTCAGTTTTAATGTCAATTTAAGTTAACTTTAATATCCCGGATAAGCACACAAAAAAATACTGCTAAGAAAATGCTGATGCTGTTAAGAATGACTATTCTGGGTGAAAAATAAAAAAATAAAAAATATAATAAATAAACAAGCAAACAAACAAGTAAATAAATACATAAACAAGTTCATAACAAAATCAAAAATGGCAATATGTACAAGGCACATGTGTGAGTTTATTGTATATACCGCTAGAATCCAAATAAAAGTATGTGAAGTCACATGACCAATAGTTATAAGCACATAAATGCGATAATTATCTGTTTGTGGTGCTATAGAGTTTGAGATTTGTTGGATGGACACAAAAGTGGATACAAATCTTCCTACCCTTTTATTGACTGCCAGAAGAAGAAGAATAAAATCAGCAGACACAATAAGACCCACACACCTCCAGTGGCCCCAAATATAACTAGTTTTACTGGTATTGCGACCGAAACAACTTCAAACAGTATAAACCTTCCAGCTGAGCGTGTTATTCAGTTTAATGAGGCACTGTTTTGACCGGAACCGGTTACCTTTGGAGTAATACATACATGCTTTGTGTTTATCACAACTTGTGAATGTTTCCCAGCCGTGCATGCAGCACTGTACACAGTCCTGCTCTGAAATTAGTATCAGATGCTCACACTCACCCAAAAAAAGCTCACTGCGTCTGGATGACTTCCAGACCTGTTCTCCTTTATGCTGCTTACCGATCGTATATATTCTGAGTGCGAACCGTAACTCAGGGCTAAAGTCCGAAACTAAAAACAGACCAGACTTGGCAGCTACAGAGTGCTGATGGTCTACAGACCCTCGCTAAGCCTTAAACAATCAGAAAACTAGAGTTCACCCCTGGAGCAGCGAGAATACACACAAACCAGGTTGTTAGGCTGCTCTGGACCAGTCTCTCGTAAGGTTTCAGCGGATCTGCAATCAGGCCTGCAGCTTGTTTTATGACAGTGTTTAGGTCTCAGGCAGGATGTGGTGGTACCAAAGCAGTGAAAAACACAGGCTCCGATCCAGAGCTCCAGAGAAATCCTGAGTGTTGTTTGAACTGCACGTGATGTGTTTGCATAATCACACTGTAACACAATATGATAATTTGAGCTAATGGAGAGATGCGCATTAAGTGTTGTTTAATAAGTGGGGCTTGCTATGGCACGCGTCACTATTATAATTTCTCGTAATTGAGGTTTAGGGACACGTAATTTGACCCAAACTATTTTGTGGTATGGATGTCTGCTATTACTTTGCTTACACTTTTGGCTTGGTGGACAAATAAACTAGGGAAAAATCCCTTAGACTTGCATTGAAGGAGGGATTTGAGCTTTGTCTGAAACCGGAATATATCAGAGGCTTTGAAAGGATCTCAGAAAAGCCTGACACCCAACTAGAAAACAAAACAAAAGAGCGTCACGTTGACCTCTTCAGAAAATTCTTGAATTTTGTTAATAATAAATATAGTTATTTTTTTTTATGTTTATCAAATATATGTTTATATATATCTTCTGTTTTATAAAAATAATATAATATAATATAATATAATATAATATAATATAATATAATATAATATAATATAATATAATAAAGCATGCTTATGGAATCCTGAAATGCATCACAGTTACCCCCCCCCCCCCCTCAAAAAAATAAAAAATAAAAAAAATACAATTGTTTTTAACATTGCTAATAATTAGTAAGGTTTCTTTACTGCAGTAAATCATCATATATTAATGCATTTCTGAAGGATCATATGACACCAACGACTGGAGTAATGATGTTGAAAATACAACTTTGCATCACCCAAATAAATTGCATTTTAAAATAAATTCAATTTTTAAATGGTAATAATTTTTTCACTAAAGTACCTTTTTTTTTTTTTTGTTGTTGTTTTCTTCTGATTAAATAAACGGGGAGCATAAGAGACTCCTTTCAAAAGCATTGACCGATGTTATCGACCTCAAACTTTTGATCATACTGCATATGATCATATATATATATATATATATATATATATATATATATATATATATATATATATATATATATATATATATATATATATATATATATATATATATATATATATATATACAGAGAGAGAGAGAGAGAGAGAGAGAGAGAGAGAGAGAGAGAGAATTAAAAGTTTAACCTGCCAATGGTTTTCTGAATTTCTTTATGGATGGTTTGTGCTCATCAAAGCAGGTGACTTTGAATTAAAGTTTTGTGTGCTGCATAATCAAAGGACAACACTGTTTTCCGCAGCACATTTTTATCTCATTACTCACATCCTATTTTCATCCTTCAACTGATGTGGTGACCAGTCCAATCTGAAAAATACTGTAAACACTGCCAGCGTCATGTCACATTTTTGGTAACCACGTCTAAGATCTTTTTGGTGCCATACTGGCATTTCCTGTGAACAGAGCGTCCTATTCATGAGATATTCACTTTGAAAAATTCAAAAGGCTCGTCTTGATGTCAGCTGGGTGATGTAAGTGGATCAGTCTTATCAGATCATTGCTTCACCCAGACAATGAACATGCCCTGTAATTCAAAATCAATGAGTCATTGAGGCTTGAAAATCTGATGCCGTCCGAGACAGTCGGGTGAGCGCTGCCTAACAGACCGAATGGTAAGTGATTGCTGGATATTTATTAGTGCAGTAAATTTGGAAAGAAACTTGAATTATTCATGTCATTCAGACATTAGGTGACCTTTTTCAAAAACTCCAGGTGCTTTGGGAGATGAAAAGTGTTGCATGACACGCAGAAAGCCACACTGCGACAACCTGAACTCTCTGACAGGGGTCAGTTTTGGACGCTGGTGCTTCTACACGGGGGATAAACACATATGAGATGAGACAGTGGTAGATAGATCTTCTGTGTGTGTGTGTGTGTGTGTGTGTGCGAGGCTTTGTTAACCTCTGTTGACACAAAGATCCTTGTATGATGTGCCACTTCAAGGGCACTTTGATGCCGTACTTTGACAAGTGCACATTTCTGCAACTTTTTACATTAATTCCCCAGCCAGGATCCGAGTGACCACGGCTCGTCGTGAATATCAATGTCAAGCCTGTCAGACGAAGTAAAGACGAGCCAGTGGATGATGGCTGATGTAACCCGGTACCAATATAATTCACCATCTAATTGATACCACAAGTTCTGCTCCAATCTGGGAGAAGCTCGAGGATATATTCACACATTAATTTCACTGCTTAACTTGGGAATATATATATAAAAGCAAGACACTGTGAGTACTACACATAACTGTAAATTAAAATGCAACCTCAAGAGGCTCATGGTTATATGAACTGATTGCAGCAGCAACTCAACAATGTGCTGATAAATAAAATAATAATCACAATAAAAACTGCACTTCCAAATCATTCATCAGTCCCAAGCATGTAGGCGAATGCAGTTCATAATGCAAGAATGCATTCCATTTTCAGGAGTGTGGCAGTGAATTAGCATAAAAATAGTCTTCTTTTATGGTCGGTTTTTGTCATAGTTTGAAAAGAATCTTGCTGAGCAAGGTATTTGAAGTATACATATTATTTGATATGCTTTTATACTTTAATTTGCACTGCCATTGAAAATGTGTGGTTAGAAAGCACAGATTTACAAATATTAAACCAAACATATTACAGACTATATGAACTGTAGAATATAATTGAACTGGATTTAAACAAGGGTGATCCAATTAGATCTATTTAAATAGACAGCTTTTTATCTTACAATTCTGACTTTTATTTTTCAGAATTGTGAAGGAAACACTTGTGAGATTGTGAGATAAAAATTGCAATTACTGCTATTTATTTATTTGTATTTTTTATTCAGATGTGGGGCAAAAACAGAATTGCAAGATATAAACTCATAAAAAAGTCAGAACTGAAAGACATGAATTCATAATTATGTGAATTCTGAGGGAAAAGTGAGAATCCTGAGTTTATATCTTGAAATTCTGAAAAAAAAAAGTCTAAACTGTGAGAGATAAAGTCTATATAAATAGCAATTCCCTTTATTCATACATTCATTCATGCATTAAAGAAGCAAGCTGCCACACTCGCAACATGCTGCTATTTCATGCAACATGACATAGAGCAGTCAAGACAAAAGACACACTTTCACATGTCACTTGCCAGTTCTACTTCACAATTCACAAATCTACTGAAAGAAAGCCTTGGACATTGGGTTACAATTATGGCTGTGAGCTTTGTCTACCCTTACGCCACCATTACATTCAGCCATAACAGCAGAAAAGCAATTAGTTAAAGTGAAAACTACTCAGCAGGCACAATTATTTCACGTATTAAAAGCTAAAACTGAAAGGAGCCATTTCTCAATCTCCATTGTAAAAGGAAAGTCGTCTTGAGGCTACACATGTGGCCATAATTGATTTGCAGCACCTGACAGCTTTGGTCATGCTATCAACTCCACTTTAGAGACTTCCTCGGGGAAAAGCAAATTAGTCAGAAGACTTAAGTCAGAAAGTGCTTCATTGCCAAGTATGTTTGCACATACGATTAATTTGTTTAGTGTCACAAGATTCCAGTAGACAGAGACAACAACAACACAGACATAATTAAAATAAGATGTGAAAAAAAAAAAAAACACATACACAAATATATATATATATATATATATATATATATATATATATATATATATATATATATATATATATATATATATATATATATATATGAACCACAAAAAAATAATAATACACAAAAAAATAATTATACATATATATATATATATATATATATATATATATATATATATATATATATATATATATATATATATATATATATATATATATAAATTGTGTGTATACTGTAGGTGTGCTATTCTAGGAATATAAAATAAAATAAAATATAAATAAAAAAGGGATGTTCTAGGATGTGGCGTGATAAATAAGTATAAGGCTATTGCACATATATTTTTTGCACATTGCACACTGGGAGAACATTTATCCATTCATGAGGTTGATTGCATGGGGAAATAAATTGTGCTTGTGCCTGGCTGTCCTGGTATTAGGAGCTCTGTAGCTAAAATCCACAAACAGGACCCTCACATAAGTCTCTGTTTTGTCCAGATGTTGCAAGATGAAGTGCAGTTGACTACATCATCCGTGGACCTGTTTGCTCAGTAAACAAATTGTGATGCTTTAATTGATGCAATTTCTTTCATTTTCAGATCTGTTTGTGTCTGTCTGTCCAACCTTTCGCAATCATAAGCACATACTAGATATTTGGTTTATATTTATATTCAAAGACGTCTTCTCTATTATTACGTGATTGATCTTGGTACTAATTAGCTGTGCATGAACGAAGTGAGTTACTGTGTATCTGCACCAAAGTGTGACAGTTATTATTAATGTAGGGAATGTTAAATCAAAGCCAATTACCTGCAGAATGAGGGCAGACTTATTAAAGCAGAAGTGTACCTCATGCATACAAAAGATCTAGAGATTTACACAGCCGCAAAGGTAAAATGAGTTTGGCAGAAGATTTGAAAAATGATCACTATTTAAGACTACGTCTGTTGACTTATAGGACAACTCTTGAAGCAAATGATTGTGTGGTTTAAGTGTAGATTTTTTTGGAAGAAGCATGGTTCTAAAGGACCTAAAATATATAAATATACGGTAAGAAACCTTGAGATTAAATAAATAATTATCTTAAATCTATTTGCCAATATTTAAAAAATAAAATAAAATAAAATGCAATTTGCCCATTTCTCCAGTCTGCATAATCAAAAAAAAAAAAAAAAAAAAAATGTTCCTTACTCAAAACTACCATATAACTTAAGACTTGAAATACAATGCATAAGTTATTAATACTAAATGTATGGTGTTTCTCAAGTAAATAAATTAGTAAATGAATTAATTAAATTTCTAGAGCAACCTTCCTGTAAGTGCACAGACCTGCAATGTATATTTTTGTGCATTAAGCTGTTTTTGTTTGAGATAAGCTGTATTGATATGTGGTCCCAATCTGTTTATTGCCGTGTTAGCGCAAAGACAAACCGTGATAATGTTTAGTCATGCCACACTAGTGCTTACTGCATGCTAAACTCCAGTTTGCCAAGACAAAGCACGCTAGAGTTCAAAAGTTGGTGTTTGCTATGAGATTTTGAGGCTGTTTTGTTGGTATCAGGACTATGGAGCAGTGGTGGAGGGGGTGACTCATTTTTTTGTGATGGATCCCACCGCTTCACAGTGGTAGAAGGGCTTGGCTTGCAAATACAAGCGACAGTGTGCTGAGTGAAAGAGACATGTTTATTGATGTCGAGAATCCTGTGAGGTAAGTGACAAAAAGATCTCAAGGGAGAGAATTGCTGAGTGTGTGCATAGTGGTTTACCACGCTTGCCCTAAATAATCAAGATTTCACAGAAGGTAGACAACCGTCTTCAGTGTATAGTTATTGCTTTGCCCAGACTATAATACACCAATGTCAAAAAAAAAAAAAAAAAAAAAAAAATACAAAAAAAAATAAAAGAGAAAACATTTCCTGTTCATTTAAAGGGATGTAATGCCACTGTGAAGGTTCTACGGATACTTTGTTTAGCACAGAACCCAACCTATCCTCGGATACTGCATCATTCAACACATACTGTAGCTCCCAGAGGTTCAGAGTAATCTAAACCTGGTCAATACTAATAACATCAAAGCTTTCAGTTTGAACACTGGAGTCCATGATCTTTAAGTTTTGCCCTATATTTAGCTTGTTTTTAAGATGCAACTGTAGAAGAGTAAATTAGACTTGTTATATAATAAAAAGAACTACTGTGCTTACAGAGAGCAGTCATGATCTTTAAAAATCTCTCAAATCATGAATTTATTATTAGGCTACCACCGTGAAGTTTTACAGTATTCTTTGAAGACCAGTTTGTTCTTCTGTATTCTCTAAAGCACATAAAGAAGCAATGAAATCGTATCTTTGACCTGATTTTCTTTTTGCTCTAGTTGCTCAGAAATACTTTTTCATGCGTAAGATGTATAAATAATCAGTTCCACTAAATAAATAAATCTATCAAAATAAGTGCATGTTTAATTTCACTCAAATGCATGTAGCCTAGATTTAATATAGCAATTTAAGAAGTAAATGATCTGCTTTTATACACTTGCCCACTCTGCATAATCAACCATCAAGCTCATTCAGTCTCTTACAGATTTTATACTCAGTTTACATCATCAAATCAAATGCAACCAAAGGCTGTTCTCTGCAACCCCTCCCTTCAGGAATAAATAAATAAAACTAAGTTGAAATTTGGATATATAATAAATCAGTTCAATGCTCTATGTTTTTTTTTTTTTTTTCGATGCTTCCCTCCACCCAAAAAAAAGAATAAAAATAATAATAATAATAATATTAAAAAACCACAATTGCAGCAACCATTTTTATTTTCATATTTGCATACTGAGGAATTAGTCTTCTTTGCATATATTTATGCACAGGCATACATCACCATTTATAGCCACCTGCAAAGCAGTCTTGAAGCCAACGGAAAACAAAAAAATTTCACACAGCATTTTATTTACAAAGACTCAAAGCCTGAAACCTAAACCTACCTAAATCTTCAGCAATATTTGTTTGCTGCCCTGCAAGCACTGCCATTTCCTTTAGGAAATGCAAATGTTCTTGGCCATATCTTCTTGTTTTCTTAAGAAATGTGGACCTTTGTCTTTTTTTCTCATGGTATACCACCCACAGCATCTGTGCTGCTTGTGTTGTTGAGGTTTAAGGAAAGATGATCCACTGTGGTTATTAGAAAAAATAAAAAAGAAAATATATATAGTATATCATAACTGTCCTTGAAGACTACAGATAATGGTCATTCATAATAAAGGTGGTGTGAAATGTTAATATCCTTTCAGGGAATGCTGTGTCATTTGCTGGAGCCTGGTTCATTTTACTCAAGGTATAAATTTTGAGCTAATAAATGTCATGTTTATCTCTATTTTAGGGGGATATATCACGCGTTATATCTGACGTAACAACAGTAACAGCCATCTGCCTGGTGTGTGTGGCTTAAGAATTGCAGTTTAATTGGGAATGCCCAGGGAATGTAAATCCTGCTGGAGGCAATTCTTCTCACGATGTCTGCTTCTCCCTTAAGCAAGTCACTTAATTCATGTCCGCTCCAGGAATGCTCCTGGCCCCTGTGCACTGACCGCCCTCCTTCCGCATAAAAAAAGGGAGAGAAAAAAAATCTGCCTCTGCCAAATGCGGAACTAATGTTGACATCCGCTAAATCTGGAATATGTAAAAACGTGGAATACTTTTCCTTCTGCTTCCGCCTAAGTCTTCCGTATCATCAGCCAATTCATTTAAAGTTTGGCTCGTTCGTCTTACAGCTGAGGGGGAGATGCAGGTTCTGTTATCAAAGTCTCGTAATATGCAAATGAATTCCCTGAATATCAGTGTCATTCTGTTCTTTCCCCTTCTGTGAAGTCATTCCAATCACACTGACAGGCGAACGGCGCAGAACTCGCATTGTACTCGCTTTACAATGCCGGGATCAAATCCCTCAAGGCGTGTTCTTTAACCGACTCCATACAAAGCAGAAATGCCATGCATCGGTGGCGATATACCAATGATGTTATGCACATGGCATGCAACAACATGTTAGGGTATTTTGCCGAATGCTATAACAACTTGAAGGCAATGCTGGCAAAATAAACAACTGTGATGCTCGGGATGCATTCTTGCATGACTGCATTCCACTGTCACTGCGTTTCAAATCATATATAGGCCTAAACTTTTTTAATAATAGGCGGCTTATCACATTTTATGAGGATGCTGTCAAAATCTAGAGAAGAATGTGAATGCTACAGTTAATAAACTGGGAATTCGTTCAAATATAAATGAAGGATAAGGCCCGTTTCGCACATACTGATTTCATGGAGCATACTTGTCTCACGGGTCACAAGATTCACGCTGAGCATGTGAGCAGCATGAAGCTGCACAAAGCACATTATGAAACATCATATACAACTATTGTGAAGATTGTTATACTACTATGAAGTTAGTTTGAATACATCTGATGGACTTTATTCAGATAACGTATTGAAATCAGTCAAACATCAGTAAAACAGTCAAACAGTTGTTGCTATTCAGTAACTCTGCCGGAATGCAGATGACCTCAGGAGTTTTTAGCTACTGTACAGTCTAAAGTTTGGCTTCAGTTCTGTGTAGATTAATTAGCATTTGAATGTAAATTTGAAACACTTTCCCCCATAAATTAGATTTCATGATGATAAAGCCTGTGATAACTGTCTGTGGCGCACTCCCGATAACAATTCTATAATTTATGGCATTATTAAAGGAAATACTCAATACATAGTCACCACTACTTAGTCACTGTAAGTATTAGTAATTTATTCAGAGGGTTCAAGGTGCTTTTTAATTTTTCAGTGTATTTTGTATTTGTGAAAATTCTATTCTCTGCTGGAAGTGTAATATATTTTCAGTAGCTTCTACAGCAAAGTTTCAAGTATCCTTTAATGGACTTCATCTTAGAACCCAGTATATCTAGGACATAAAAAAAAAAAAAAAAAAAAAAAAAAAAATCAGACCATTTGAAGTTGGCAAGAGATGTGCATTTTTTTTTTTCAACGTATATGTTTATCTTCTGATAGCATCGATGTTTGCCACTGACATTTAGCAACACCAGTGTGAAGTGCTTCATCTTTATCAGTAATTCTTCTTCATTCTGCACTTCTTTTAGATGTTCTCTTACATTTTTTACATTTATTCATTTGTAATTTGATGTTTGGAATGCATGTGATAGGATATAATTAGCGGTTCTTATATTTATATTGCTTAAATATATTGTTAGAGAGTTGAATCTTTTCTGCTCAAAAATACAAAGCTTTACATAAGTGATCTAAACGAACACCCTAGCAACCATCAAGTAATGTTCTAGCCACAATTCAGAACACCCTAGCAATGGTGGCCTGCTATTGCAATCAGGCACGTGCACAGGTAGGGCTCACTCCGAAGTGCCCTTTTTTTAGTGGTGTTTTTTTTTTTTTTTTTTTTTTTTCAATGCTATTGGTCACCCTTTACGTCTGTCTGTCTGTTTTACTAATATTTCGCAAATGAAAGTTCTTAAAACGAGCTTGTGTAAATCTTATTCGATCCTCAAGCTGT
The DNA here is from genome assembly GCF_023724105.1 of Carassius gibelio. Classification (NCBI taxonomy): domain Eukaryota; kingdom Metazoa; phylum Chordata; class Actinopteri; order Cypriniformes; family Cyprinidae; genus Carassius; species Carassius gibelio. Next base: position 4,917,583 of record NC_068396.1, read on the forward strand.
CAGTAAGCTGATAACTCCGCCCCCTCTATATTCATTGAATCAAAAGTTCCACAGCAGCCGCACAGTAGACAACTGCTGAGCTGAACAAAGTTTTGCGAAGGGTAAATAAATATCTTGTTGTTTGAATAAGTACTACTAAACACTATGTCTATAAAGGCTCGTATTTTATTTATTGGATGTCTGTCTGACTCACTGAGACATGTGGGCGTCGCCTGAGAGAGAGGGCTAGTATTTGCCATCGGTCAAAAGCTATATATTGGTAAGTAATAGAACAACATATAATTTGTTTTTACCATCGGAGAATCATAACAGGTGCGCCCCCGCTGTCTCGTACTGGCACTTACACAAAGCAACGAGTGATCCTCGTCACTTAGATAACATATTTCTAAGAAATTATGTTATCTAATGCTTTTCACTGCAACTGTACTTTTTACACCATTTTTATTTATTTTTTTTCATTGCTGTTTTATTTTTAGGGAAAGTGTAGTGAATAAGAGACCTTCAAGAGACCAACATCCCTGGTCCGCCACAGTATCAAATTTTTGCCAGGCAGCCGGATACATGTTGGATATGTTATAGTAACGGTATGGCTATAGTTTGTTTTATAATCTGGAATTGAGTTGGACATAATTACTTAAATTATATTTCAAAAAAGTTTGTCAAAAATACTTGACTCATTGCTCACCTTCCCCTCTTCTCAATGTCATTCATAATCATGTTAACCAAATAATACAAATTAGCTTATAAAAACAAACAGAATAGCTAAAAAAAAAAAAAAAATCTTTGCAAAGTTCATAAAAAAGTGCATAAAGTAAAAAAAAAAAAAAAAAAAGGTTTTGGTTTCTGTTTGGTTTTATAAGCTAATTTGTATTATTTGGTTAACATGTTTATGTATGAGCCAAGTATTGTTTTTCTCTATAAATGCAATTTAAAAAAAGAGGGAGTACACAAGAGCAATCCACAAACACAGGACCCTACAAATATTTATGTTTATCTATATTATCGAATTATCTAATATTATTATTATTGTTGTTATTAAAGCTGCGGTAGGGAACTTTTGACGCTCTAGCGGTTAATAAACAGAACTGCTTGCGTCTTGCGGGAGAACATCGTAGCCGGAACTACTTCTCTCTGTTTATGTCTATGAAGAATCACAAAGGTACAGGGTTACTCCGCCGCGGTATCCCCGAAGCAATCTAAAATAGTCTGAATATAAACACTTATTATAGGTGCACCCTAGTGATTCAGGACAAGCCAAAAACACGGTTTGGAAAATGGATTCATGGTGTACTCGCTTATTATATACATTTTTCTACATTTTGAACACAAACAAAGTTACGGACCGCAGCTCTGATTGGTTATTTTTTACCGGGAGCACATGACTTTCTGCAAATGGCAATAGGACACTGGGAGGAGCCAGAGGAGCTTGATTTTTTCACAGATTATCTGTCTCATATTCTACTGTCAGGACATAATGACAGGTTTAATAAATATGTAGAAAATATTTTTTTACAAAAGTTCCCTACAGCACCTTTAATCATGAATAAATCTAAAGCTTTTGAGACTATTATTTTGTGTTATTGAATTTGTCATGAAGATTTGACCATTTCTTCCTTTTATGCAGGCTTACTAAATAATCTTGATATAAAAAAAGGGAGGGGGTAACCCTTTTCAGTTTCAGCACATGCCCCTCAAAAGGTCTGTGCATGGCCCTGATTGCAATACCCTAGCAAACACACAGAATGCCATAGAAACCACCTAGCAACACTCTAGCAACCACCCAGAACACCTTAGTAACACTTAGCGACACACTTGCAATCAAAAAGAACACCATAGTAATCACAACTACCCTAGTAAATATCTAACAATGCCCAAGCAACCACCCAGAACACCTTAGCAACCAATGACCGTAGCAATGCCCTAGCGACTACCCAGATCACCTTAGCAACCAATGACTGTAGCAAAGCCCTAGCGACTACCCAGAACACCTTAGCAACCAATGATGGTAGCAATGCCCTAGCAACTACCCAGAACACCTTAGCAACCAATGACTGTAGCAATGCCCTAACGACTACCCAGAACACCTTAGCAACCAATCATGGTAGCAATGCCCTAGCGACTACCCAGAACACCTTAGCAACCAATGACTATAGCAATGCCCTAGCGACTACCCAGAACACCTTAGCAACCAATGACTGTAGCAATGCTCTAACGACTAACCAGAACACCTTAGCAACCACCTATTGTAGCAATGGCCTAGCAACCATCCAGGTCCCCTTGGTAATCACTTAGCAATGCTTTTGCAACCACAAAGAAAACTAGTAGCCACAACTACCGTAGTAAACCTCAAAAAATGTCCTAGCAAACACCCAGAACACCATAGCAAATAAATATTGCTATAGTTATCAGGCCAACTTCTCATATCTGAAAGCAACTGAGATACTAAATAAATCTGTGTGATGTGTTCTTCTTACGGTTAGACCAATAGGCTTTACTCTTCAACCCAAGAGCTGTGACTTTTTACTGTTTCTTTCTGATAATTCATGACAAACAAACTGAGGTTACTGATGTAGTGTATTTTGCCCTGTTTTTTCCCACTTGTTTACAGCCCTATTTCATCTCTTTTGAATTAATCTCACCGTTGGCATGTATTCAGATCTCCCTGTCAAATTTTAGATATCACTGACAAGCTGCCGACTGTGACAGCACATCATCCTGGACATTATCGTTCAAATGCAGCGATCAGTCTCGAGGATACCGCCCACAGCCCACTGACCACCGGTGGCAAACAGCACTTCATCTCTCCTCAGTTGCTGACGGATGACTGGGATCGATAAGAGAAAGAACAAGTCCTCTGCGCATGCAGGACTATTTCTTAATTACAGTCTTTGAAAAAGTCAGGAGCGTGAATATTGCAGTAATTTTGAAGTTGGGTGGAAGTATAATGTCATATAATGGAAAAATTAATTGAAAATAGTCTTAGGCTGGCAAACCACAGCCAATTGCAACGCTGTGGACAGATACTGTATCTGACAGAGAAAGACAATCCACTTTTTTTCTCCAGGCATCATAATGACTCATAACTCCACCGCTGAGTTAGTTAACAGTCCACTTGAGCTTGAACATCTTGTTACTTACTTGCCATTTATCAGACACTTTTCCTCCAAAGCGATGCACAGCGTACTAATTGTGTGGACAGTTCATCTAGATTTAAGTGTCTTGCTAAAATCTGCAGCGCTAATAAACCAGGACCACTCTATCGTGCATCTTTAGTCTCTTCACAATCACGGCTAAATGAATACATGAAAAATGCATTTTACATTCTCTTTTTAATGAGCTAATACAAAAATGTTTAGTTAAGTAGTACTTGAACCCTAACTTTTACAACATGAGAACAGTTTATTTGTAACACAATTGCTGCTTTCCACAAATACAGCACACTTTGGTGCCCTGTAACATTTTTTTAAAGCGTTGCAGGCACAAATACATTTTCATAACATAACATAACATGAATGGACTGCATTTATATAGCGTTTTCAACAGACGACATGGCCATCCAAAGCGCTTTACAATTTGCCTCACATTCACCCATTCACACACACTGCGGTGTCAGCCATTCAAGGTTCCATCCAGCTTGTTGGGAGCAGCTGGGGTTAGGTGTCTAGGCTCAAGGACTCCTCGACACTTGGTCAGGTGGAGCCGGGGATTGAACCACCAACCTTCCGGTTTGTAGACAACCTACATGAACCACTGAGCCACTGCCATAACGTAACGTAACGTAACGTAACGTAATGTAACGTAACGTAACGTAACGTAACGTAACGTAACGTAACAACATAACATAACATAACGCAACAAAATAACATAACATAACGTAACATAACATAACATAACGTAACAACATAACATAACGACTAAATCGGTAAATAAATACACTGCAAATAGACTTTACAAATTTTGCTAACTAAGCTGCAAAACTACCAAAATGAAACGGAAATAACACAGACAATGTAATATTCCATTTGACATATTCTGAAGATCTCCTTTGACTGACCAAAAGCTTGTGTAAAAAACAAACAAACAAGCATGCACGCACACTTACATAAATAAATAAGTTCTTCTTCTTTTGTATCCTATTTGTGGAGGGCGTGCATATTAAGAAGGATATGCTGCTCAAAGTCTATATTTAACTCTGTCTGCTCTTGGCAGCTACAGCACATTTTACTCTATGTGAGTATCTTGAACTATTGTTTCCAAGAGTACAATGATCTGGCCTTTAAAGATAGCACCCTTTATTCTAAGAAAATTTGAGAATAGAGAAAGAACACCACCCTAACTGTGCTTGCCAAAAACAAACTGCGAGCCTGTTTAATGAATTTTGGCTTGGTATGTGATTCATCTGTTTGAATGGGTGCCTGGCAAGATCATTTGGCTGAGCAGCAATATCTTCTTGGATGTGTAAAATTATAATAGTAGCACAAAACATGTCCATAAGTCTGATCTGACATCTGTAGTGCTTCTGTGTGCTGAACAAAGCAGTCTGGTGTCACGTAACCTGCTCGCGCTCAGCCACTCGTTTCACTATTGGCATAAGTTGTGGCCCACATTTGCACATTCAGGCGAATAACCACTGACTTACACATATTTATTTAGGCACAAACATTTTTTATATTGCAAGTTTTAATATGGCATGTAGAAGCAGGTAAAAGTGAAGTGCTCATAAAACTAGAATAAGTTCACCAATCAATTTGAGCTCCTGCTATTTTGGATTCAGTGCACACCTCACAGCAACTCAAAAACCAATACTAGTTGAATATCAAGATCTGCCATGTTTTATGATGATATTCTATAGATTGCAGTGATGCATGCTCTTTACTGTGCATCGGTTTCTTACCAAGTGCATACAATGCAACTTCCCTTTACAACCTTGAAGGTTATTCAATGGCAACCATATGCGATGAGGCGTGAAAACGACATCAAATGCTCTGCGAACATAAATCATGCCATTATGGCTGGACTTCTCACAAACTATACAAGTTCCGAAGGACGGCAGGTGGCCCAAAACAAAAGACAGCCGGATCAAGGAGCGCTTTGAAGGACAAAAATGCTTTCAGGGCTGAGATTTATTTGAAATTCATACCACCGTTATAAGATTCAGAGAATATCCCTGAAGCTTATGACCTCCCACACTGAGATATCCACAATTAGAGTATAATAAACCTTATCCAGCTGTCATTTGTGACATGAAGTCTTCAAATGTTGTGCAAGATGATACGACCTTCAGAAATGCAATGGGTTTTTTCGATAATGTCAAAATATCTGAAGAACTAAAACTTATGGATAATTTATAGCACCTTCTGCTCAATACAAGCTTTTTCTTGATTTTATTAACATTTAATATATTTAAATCAGGTTAAGCTTGGAACATTGCTTTGATGATAATTTCACAATTTTCTGTTTAATTTACTGTGTGTAAAAGGTTCGCAAGGTTTTTTTTTTTGTTTTTTTTTTGTTTTTTTTTTTTTTAAATATGAGAAATATTTTTCTATCAAGAAAGTAATCTCACATTTGACCCTTTAGTATTTTAGAACTGAGGTCTACAACGTCTCAAACTGTCTGGGTTTATAAATCCCATTTATATAAGACACATAATAGGGTGTCTACAAGACTTTTAAGAAATTTAATAAGCAATTTATGTAATTTACATAATACATTTATTAATTAATAAATTCTAATTGTATTAATTAATAAGGGTAAATGTAATTTATTGTATACATAAATTACTCTTTAAAATAATTATTAGCAATTATATATGTAATAATTAATATAAATATAATATAAAGTATAACTACATGTAAATGAAAAAAAAAAACATTTAATATATAATTATATATATAATTATATAATTATATATATAATTATAATATATAATTAATCTATTAAATCATTATTATTTTAATGAAACATCTAAAAACAAAAAATGTATAATCTTAAATAGAACTGAAAACTCCATTATGTATCCTGAACTATGAAAGAGCAACCTTTTGAGCAATAAAGTTTCCTCGAGTCTTGAGCTTCTCTCCTTTCATAACACTGACTTTGTCTTCATTTTAAAAGTTGTTGTTCTTAAATGTGTTAAGTCAACATAAACATGGTCCAGTGCTCTACTTCAAGACAGCTATAGATTAAGTGCTTAAAACAACACTGTCTACAGACTGATGCTTTGTGTATTAAACTCTGTAGAAAATACATTGACCACAACAGTTCAAACCTGGCTGCACATGATAAATGTCTCGCCAGTGATTATATTTTGCTGACAATGCAATCATTTCAGCTGAGCTTTGTTATGACCTGATCAAGTGGCCATGTCCTTGAATCCCAGAGCTACACGTAGACCAAAACACCTTGGCTTCTTCTGCATGGATTCTGGAAACTGCTGCATAGGACTTACTCATCTACTGTGAAAATCGCATTTCTTAACATTTTCATTTGTCCTGAATCAAAGTGTACATTTATGGCGATGTTTAGCATTGTGAATACTGAAAATGGGAAATACAAATTGGGGTGATAAAGCAGTCTGACTCACAGTCAGAGACAGGGAAAACAAGGTGCCAAAAAAAAATAAATAATAAAAAATAAATAAATAACGATGCTCCCATAATGAGAGCGGGGAAAAAAATTGCTCAAATTGCATGTGACTTGATTGTGTTGTCCCTTAAACAACGGGGCACCATCATTAGTGCTGGAAATTTGCGATGATAGCATTATGAAATGCTTTTTAAAGGGATACTTTACACAAAAATGAAAATTGTGTCATTATTTATTCACCCTCTTGTTGTTTCCAACCAGTGTGACCTTCTCTTGTGAAACACAAAGCAACAAAATTAATAAAATGAATGCAGCACATTTCCATAAAACATTGTTCCTCCAAAAAATGATGAGAACAAACAAGTTGTATGAGACACCAGGAAAAGCTCCAATGGTTCTACAATGAAAAGGAAGTTTAATCCCGATTTAAATTCAACAATATCTACATTTGTATGTTTTTGAAAGAAGTTTCTTACGATCACCAAGGCTACATTTATTTGATCAAAAATACACTAAATGATGTAATTTTGTCAAATATTTTTATAATTTAAAATAATTGTTTTCTATTTAATTTGATTTTAATATGTTATTTATTCCTATGAGTCAATGCTTAATTTTCAGCATCTTTACTCACATGATCCTTCAGTAATCATTCTAATATATGAAGGATCATACGCCAAAGATTTTTTTTCAATATCCTTTTTTCAGTACTTTCTGGATTATTATTTTTATTATTTTTGTTTTTGCCAGTTATATATCTACTCGAACAGGTAAAACATATTTGGGCAGTTTTCCAGAGAATTAGTTGCACTGACTTTTTTCTGTGCTAAGGACAATAAGTTGGTCAGAGAGTGTTTTTTTTTTTTTTTTGCAAGCCTTGCACAAAAGTCCTCAGGTTTGCCTTTTTTTTCTCTCCTCAACAGAGTGTGACATTACCCAAGGCCTCTACTCATATTCCCAATGTAAACTCAAGTTGAAACTTTGCCTAATAACCCCAGGGATCACTGAGTGGCCTGATCTTCTTCAAAGCAGTAATGTATCATGTCACTGCTGTTTTTCAGCCTCTCCAGCCACTTGTACCTTCCCTTTCTACACAGTTTGACTAGAAAGCACATTTTATACCACCTTATGTTGTTTTATTTTATATTCACATGCACACACTTTTGAATGCATGTCTAAATCTTGTATATATATATATATATATATATATATATATATATATATATATATATATATATATATATATATATATATATATATATATATATATATATATATATATATATATATATATATATATGTATGTATGTATGTATGTATGTATGTATGTATGTATGTATATATATATCGCTTATACAAAGAACATTTCTGGGACTTTTTTTTTCATATTTTAATTTAAGGCTGGATTGTAACTTTCATATGCTCATATGCTTTTTTTTTTTTTTTTTTTTTTTTTGAGATTCACCAGCAGAATGCAATAAATAATTCACTCAATTCTTCAGTGTATAACTATGTGTCTCTGTTTATTCGCTCACAGCAGAGCATCTGTAGCGTATGCACATCTACATGCAATATGGTAATCACAACAGTATATCGTAAGTCACACGTAGATGGAAAGAGAACGGACATGCAACATCTGTCATCATCAACAACAAGCAGAAAAAAAAAAAAAAAAAAAAAAAAAAACACTACAGTGAATAATGGTTCTTTGATTCAGTGATAAAATCAATCACGTGTCTCTGGAAAATATTCTGCTCAGCTAAATGTCACTTATAATAAGAAACTGCAGCATACAGTTTATGTACTGTAGGTGGGGGATGTCCCACAACCACCAGCTGTTCTGTGTCTATATGATGTTACTACAGTCAAAATGTCCATTCATATATATAGTGATGTGCTGCAATATGTGTTTTTTTTTTTTTTTTTTTTTTTTTTGTTGTTTTGTTTCTTTTGAAGGAATTTCCCTGAGTTATACACCCACACCAAGTGCGAAGCTAAAGTGCATGTTATATATGCTCTGCAGTATACTGTGCACTAATGAACACTTTGGCATATACAGGATTTCATATAGATCACAGGTGTAGGGCTTTAAGTCCCAGCCGTGCAAGTGAAGTGGAAGTGGACATAACTAGGTCAAACTCCAATGGACACATTTACTAGAAAAACACATACTGTATGCTTTATAAACATTTTCAATTGCAACATAGAATAGTAGAAACCTTCATATTTAAATTATACCCGTTTCAATTGTGAAAATACATGAAACAGAAATAAATGCAATACATAAATAAACGAAAATATTATAAAACATTTAACAAATGTAAATAAAATGTAATAAATAAATAAATATCAGGATGAGAGAGAGAATTACAGAGAGAAAGATGTATGTTTCAAAAAAAAAAAAAAAATCATTTTAAAATAAAAGTTGCTTTTTTAAACTTTCTATTCATCAGATAATCAAAAAAAAAAATGCTACATAGTTTCGACAGAAATAGTAAGATATAATAAAGATAATAATAACAATAATAACAACAATAATAACAATAACAATAATAATAATAATAATAATAATAATAATAATAATAATAATAATAATAATAATAATAATAATAATAATAATAATAAATTACATAAGCAGCTAATCTGTGGATCATTTTTTGATGCAGAAAACTCAGCTTTAATCACATGAATAACTTAAATTTTCACATATATTACAAACTGTTATTTTAGATTCTAACAATAATTAACAATGCCAATTGTATTAATGGTATTTATGATCAAACAAATGCAGACGGTGAGAGAATAAGAGACTTCTTTCAAAATAAATAATATAATATATAATATTTAGAGAGATCTTGAATAAAAAGAGAAAGGTGATCAATGAAATAATATCCCTGTACTTTGGGAAAAAATAAAATAAAATTTAAAAATAAGAAAAAATGATGAAAATGCCACTGCAGAATGACCCAAATACATATATGTTTAAAGATAGCAAATTAGTTCAACATTTCTGCACGAACAGCACCAAAGATCAAAGTCTACCGCTCTGGTGGCATATTATTAGGTGCACATCACAGTTTTTATGTGTTACAATATGTACTGCAGTACAGCAGTGGGTCTCTCCATTATTTCACGTTTTATTTGAGCACAAACAGCCTCCCTCATAAAAAGCATAGATTTCGCCAGAGAAAGAAGATGATGCAATGTATGGCTGGAATAGAAACTGAAGCCAGGCTATTCTGGTTCAAGCCTTGAGGCCTCACTAGAAATGTAATACAGCTCAATTCTATAATCCAAAATCAGAGACAAGTCTCTAAAATTGTTCTTTTAATACCCCAAAGATAAAGTAAAACATTTAACTGCTATGTATGTTCAATTTATTTGATTTTCAGTTCTTGATCATTTGCAATTATCCGATATGGCCAAACTAAACAAGCTGCATTTCTGAAAATGTTTCATTCGACCATTTATATTTAATACGTTAACATTAATATTTAAATTCCTTTCATAAAAGAAAAAAAAAGTGTTTTGTCTTTAAATAAAATAATAAAGTAGCTTGGCTTCTTCCTTATTTAATAATTCAAGCAATTGATCTCCCATGAGCTAGAGCAGCTAGAACTGTCAAAATCTGCACAAGAATAAGGGCTTTTGTACATCCAACTGATCTGAAGACCTCAAAGGTGAAAAAAAAAAAACACATTCAAAAGTGATTAATTTGTTCTGTTTATTTGCCTCCCTCCACACGCTTACATGCGGTAAGCTAACTGAATACTTAATAATTGAACAGTTTTCAGTAATCTCTTGGTTCCCCTTTTTCAGCACTGTGAAACTTTGAATACAATTAACATGAAAGGACGACTCGAAGGGCTTAAGGATGCACAGAGTCTGCTATTTTGATGATAGAAATCAAAGACATAACCCCCTGATAGCCTGATAGCCCCCCTTCCCCCTAAAAAGAGCATTTGAATAGTCGTTGTAAAAACACTTCGTATTCTGCAGCTGAGCATGCCAGAAAAACAATGCAGGGTCGATATGCATATGATTATGTGGAAAAAGTGAAAGAAATCAATTAAATGCATAACCAAAAACATCCAGTCTGTTTAGAGAACCGCTGGGTGCACCATTAACAGCACAAACAACATGTCTGAGGCTACTGTTGGGAATTTTCCTCAGAATATATTACAAAACTAGTCTTTTACATTGTGTAAAATAGGACTGCAATGAAAAAGCCATCGTCGTGATTCTACAGTGTTGATGTGAGCTTGCTAAGATGGCTTGAGTGGTTTCTTACTGGCCCAAGATTTATTTGATTCTTTATTAATTAAATATAATTGTATGTATTTATGTATATATTTTTTTTACACTTTCATTTAGCAATGATAAATTACGTTTATCAAAAGTGTCAGTGAAGACATCTATAATGTTACAAAAATAGATGTATTTCAAATAAATAGTTATTTTGAATGTCCTATTCATCACGAACATTTGGTTTCCTCGCAAATATGAAGCAGCACAACTGTTGTTAAAACACTGTTAAGAAGAAGAATTATTTGTTGAGTAGCAAATCAGTATGTGAACCTGGACCACAAAACCAGTCATAAGGGTACATTTTCTGAAATTGAGGTTTATACAATATAAAGCTGTATTAATAAGCTTTCCATTGATATGTGGTTTTTAAGGATATGATAATACATGACCATGCGACTAATGATTGGTTTTGTGGTCTAGAATCACATATGTGACCACAAAACCATTCGTAAGTCTCTGGGGTATATATATATATATTTATTTTAGCAATAGCCAAAAATAAATTGTATGGGTCAAAATTATAGATTTTTCTTTAATGCCAAAAATCATTAGGACATTAATCAATATCTTGTTTTATGAAGATAATTAGTAAATGTCCTACTGTAAATATGTAAAAATGTAATTTTTGATTAGTAATATGCTTTTAATTTAGACAATTTCAAAGGGGTTTTTTTTTTTTTTTTTTTTTTTTTTTTTTCAGTAGTTCGATTTTTTTGCTAGCCTGGTAATACCATCTTTGTAGACAGAGTCTGGAAGGGCATAATTGACAAGCGCTTTCTTTCTCGTGGAGGGGTGCTTGTCTGAAGTTTAAAATCATTGATTACCCGTAAGCCAATCACATAACGTTTGGTTATGACGTGTGTTATTCGCCGGCTCAGCCGCCTCGAACTTCCACCGTAAACACAGGAATGCTGCGAAAACAAAACCATTGAGCGAAATACTGGAGTGAGCATGGCAGTTCACAATCACAATGATCGCCTTGCCAGACTTTAGCCCCCTCAGTTTCCCAGTTTTTTGTTATTTTCTAAATCCATTCTATATTGCAACAGGTTAAAAAAATGTTAGTCTGGTCACATTTATGAGTAAAAGCACACCTCTCCTCAACAACCCACATGAGGTGAGGCATAATTCATGTCAGTACAAACTGTGAGATACGAGCTATATGCTTCAACTTAATATATATTTAGGCTTAGGCGTTACAAACACTTGCCATGGCAAACACACGAGTAAAACAGCAGACAATAAGAGAGAAGAGCTCAACCCGCTGCCCCTCAGGAAGGCCACGAGGCATGGATACAATACACTTTCAGGCTTGATTTATTCATCTAGTATAGAAAAATGACTCCCGAGTTATTGCTTCATTTTGGATCTCTGCGATTTTTCAGTTTCATATTTTTGGAGGGCTCTCAAAAAATGTATAGGAATATATACTCCTTACATTTTACTGAGGACCTATTCAAATCCTGGACAAAGATCATCAGGACTGACCTCATTCATTAGATGTGAAGGTCACTTGCATAGGCAAAAATTATGTCCACAGTTTTCATTTCAGTTGTCCTTTGTTTGCGGCAGCCGTAATAGACCGTTTGTGAGCAGACGTCACAGTTACATCACTTGCAGCTGCGCATGCAATGTGGTTGCAGAAAAACAGTTGTAGCTAGCAAGTGTGGGGAAATGGGCAAAATCCACAGAATGAAATAAAAAATGAAATAATTTTTGTGCCTTTTCTAGAATAGCATCATCAGATATGCCCTATGAAGCTACATGCAGATGTTTATGGTTGCAAGCTACAGACCGGACTGATGAAAGCTGAATTAAGTCAATTTAACCACAATATTTCTCCTCTTTGCTCTTTCTGCCCAGAGGGAGATTAATCTATTTCACATTTATTCTACATTTGATCTTATTCTAAACAATTTTTGGCTTCAAATATATAAGCTTTGCTTTTCTCCTTCCAGTGTTCCACCATCTGTGTGATATTTCTATCAGTAAAGTTATTTTCCATGCTAATGTTTCTCACAGTAAGGATTACTTAAACTTTAAGTATTTGTTTCTGATCTACATTTATTATAGTCTTCAAAAAGTAACCTATTTCAATAATAATGTTCTGAAGTTGTCTCATCAAAATATATTAAAATTAGAGTTACAGCATGCCATCATATTTAAGGTTTTAGTTAAACTGTGCAGGTATATTTTTATCAGTTTTGGTAGTCAGGGGAAAGCAAATGCTTGCCCAGCCTTACACATACTGGTTGTCATTTTTATTTTCATTGCATCTTTATCGTTTCCTCAATCTCAAAAGATTTCCATGAGCTGATTTAGTGGGCCATCATATTAAGAGGTTTTGCATTTAGTGGTGTTTGTGCTGTTATTGAGAACAGTGTTGACCATGTGCACTCTTTGGATGTCTAAATGACTTGTTTTCCTCTCTTTTAAAAGCTTAGTGATAATCTGGGTGCAAATGCTTTGATGCTGGTCCGCTCCATATGGACAAAACCTTACCACCCACAGCACAACCCTGAGTGAGACAGATTCATTGGACGGCTCAAGCACAATTCACTGCGAGGAGATTAGCTTGAATGCTTTCGCCAAAATTCAAACCTTTCCTCTTTGAGTCAAGTAAACCGTCTCGCATTTTCTTCCAGAATGTTATTTTATGTGTAAATGTGGCTGTGAATCTGAAGACTTGAAGAGAGGCCTCAGGGTGTCAGCCCACATTGTGAGGGAAACTTTGACTGACATGAAGTAGTGGAAAAATATCCTGCTGACTGTTACCCTCAGTGTCGATGTACAGTGGAAACCAGCTAACTTTAGGATCCAAAAATCATTACAGTGTGAAGAATGTTACATTTTAAGTGCATTTGATTCATTAGGACATGGATGTTTATGATACATTGATATATATATATATATATATATATATATATATATATATATATATATATATATATATATATATATATATATATATTGATATAAAAGTAACAAACAAACAAAACAACAACAATAACTAAACAAAAAAAGTGAAAGTGAAGTGACATTCAGCCAAGTATGGTGACCCATACTCAGAATTTGTGCTCTGCATTTAACCCATCCTAAATGCACACACACAGAGCAGTGAACACACACACACACTGTGAGCACACACCCGGAGCAGTGGGCAGCCATTTATGCTGCGGCGCCCGGGGAGCAGTTGGGGGTTCGATGCCTTGCTCAATATTGGTATTGAAGGTGGAGAGAGAACTGCTCATGCATTCCCCCCACCCACAATTCCGTCCGGCCCGAGAATAGAACCCACAACCCTTCGATTGGGAGTCCAACTCTCTAACCATTAGGCCACGACTTCCCCCAAAACAAACAAACAAACAAACAAACAAATAAATAAATAAATAAATAAATTATTTTTCAGAGTTCACATCATATCATAGCTTCCATGTGCTAAATTATATGCACTTATAACATGAAAATTAAATATAATCAACATTATATATTATGCATATACAAATATAAATATAATAATGCACTCAAATAATAACTTTCCATCTAATTTTACAAATAAATAAATAAACAAACATTTTTTTTTTTTTTTTATTTAATAGTAATTTATTTGTTTACTTTTCAGTGCACTACTTTTATATCAATATATAATGTCAAATATTTGTATACCATATAATAACATAATAACATTCATTGATAGCGCTTTAAACATTACATATAGTTAAATAATAATCATTCTTGGTAATCCTACATTGTAAACTACAATATTATGATTTGTTTCAGTTAGGGTTTAGGCCACAGTGCAACCAAAATGCCCCATTGTGCAGTTGTGTATATATATATATATATATATATATATATATATATATATATATATATATATATATATATATATATATATATATATATATATATATATATATATATATATATATATATATATATATATATATATATATATATATATATATATATATAATATTCATTTATTTATATATTCTGCTTGCTAGGAAGATGCTACCAATGCAGTTTTACTTATGGTGCATTATGTACAAAAGCATATCCTGCAGTGCTTTCTAAACATTTATTATGTTGTACAATAACAATTTTTATTCCTGGATCTGCATTAAAGCTTCTAACAATATGAACGCTCACCTACCATCTGGCTTAGCTTCATGTGATGATGATAAAATCCGTGACCTGCTTAGATATAGTGATCCAGAAGCAGGTCTTTGATCGCTGATTAGATGCTACGGAAAACATTGGTTAATTATTCATGTATTTATTCTACAATAAACATAGCCATCTCTTTATCTGCAGAAATAAAACATCTTTGAGATAAAGCTAACAGGAGCCTGCATGCCAGCATTGTTTTCCTGTAAGTAAACAATTGCAATGTCACGTAAAACAGTCCCACTGCTTTAAAAGGTGCTTTGTGGATGTACCGTAAGTGAAATCCGGGCTGTGATCGGTAACAGACTTTAACACTTAATTAGTGACACGCAGACCACCAGGCATGACCACCATGTTTACATCGCCTTTGCACCATATCAAGTGTGTCTAAACAGTCTGCACAGGATAACAAATCCTTCCACATAACACCGCACATCCAAACAGAGCTTCCCAAGAATTGTTATACAACCAACCGACTGTGTTTAGAACATATCCACTGTCAATACACACACAGAGATGTGCGACGGTTTTGATTCTTATCAAATTTCACCGTAAAAGGAATGAACATGAGTTTAATTTGTAAATAAATTACCCGTAAAGAGGATCGTCCTCTGTCACTGACTGATAAATGGTGTAAATGCATGAGACAGATACTTGGACTGGGCCTCAGATCATTTCAAATAAACGTTCAATGAGCTGATCAGTAAAAAATAAAAATAAAAAAATAATACTGAAAACAGATTTAAACTGTCATGTGAAATTGTGTATTTGTGTGATACTAAATAAATGCATTTGAAAATAAATGATAAACGCTTTTCTATCTATCGATCTATCTATTTGGAGGTGAAGTGCATATATACTGTAATTGCATATTCCACTTTTGCATACAGTATAGCTACTTAAATTTAATCATTCTGAATACGACTGCCAACCCGACTCCAATCACTGACTTTTGCTCAAAGACCAAAATATAATCGCACAAACATGCATTCAGTCACACATGACAAAAGGAAGTTGTAACAGCATGCCAGGTTTCTTGGTCATTGGCAGAGCTTCACACGTACTAAATGTGTGGCTCAGATTGCAGTCAGACATTTTGCTAAAAGAGATGCCGACCCACTTAGGGCTGTTGTTTGAGTGCAAATGGATTGCAGAAAAAGGATACCTCAAGGCTTTCAGAATTGTGTACAGATGCACCTAACCAATTGTTAGCTATAGTCAGCCCCAACTAATTATGCACTTGAACATGTTTCATGGTGAGTGAGGTTGCCAGTCTGTTCATGTTTCTTGTTAGATTAGTGCACTTTGTTTTCCCCAATAACATGCTGTATGCAGGCATACGGTTGGGTTGTAAATGAAGTTGTTTTCATAATGCCCTTGTTCCAAGCCATTTGTGTCCTTTAATGATTGCGACAGATGCAAAAACTCTTAATTTTAAACGTGAACATGTGGGTTTAGGCAAAGAATCAATCCAAAAGTTAGAAAGGTTATTAAAGGAATAGTTCAACCAAAGAGGAAAATTAGCTGGATATGTACTTATCTACAGTCCAACGGAAATTTAAGTTTGTTTCCTCATCAGAACAGATTTGGAGAAATGTAGCATTGCATCAGTTGCTCACAAATGGATCCTGTGCAGTGAATGGGTGCCGTCACAATGAGAGTCCAAACAGCTGATAAAAACATCATATTATTACACAAGTAATCCACAACATCTTTAAGGTGTTTTGACTATAAATTGTTACTTCTGGCCAAAATAGGAGTCGATAATCCATAATAACACATCCAGTGAACAAAAGTCAATGTTATTACATCAATATTAGATTAGACTGTTTTGGACTGTAAGCAGTGTTTTATCTGTGCATATTCCTCCTCTGATTCAGACAATGTTTTTTTTTTTTTTTTTTTTTACTTGATAAAGCTATATGGATTACGGACAGAAACGATGGTAAAAAAAAATAAAAAAAAAAATAAAAAAAACAACTAACAACTGTTTGGACTCTCATTCTGACGGCACCCATTCACTGCACAGGATCCTTTGGTGAGCAAAAATATGGAATGCTACATTTCTCCAAATCTGTTCTGATGAAGAAACAAACTCATCTACATCGTGTATGGCCCGGGGGTGGGTAAATTTTCAGCAAATTTCCATTTTTGGCAGAACTATACCTTTAATACCCTTAACATCATGACTATGTGCAAATATGCCATGGGTTTTTAAAGGTAAAGCTGATTACCCATTCAAAATGCATCATATCATATGTTAATCCCTGACCTCTTTATGACATCTGGTTGGATGTTTACTTTCCTCCATTAAATATGGGCAGCTTTCCCATCCTAATTTCCATGACAGCTGTCACACTTGTAAAGCAATTCTGGTGTCAAGACAAGCAGCGAACACAACCTCTCACACACTGTTGAACCTGACACTCCATGCGAACCACAAGCATAATCTACTTCATTATTTCTCGTGTTCTCTGAAAAAGCATTCGGCGGATATTTGAGGTTAAAACAAGGTAAATGTTCGCCCTCTAAGACTGAAGCTCGTAAGATGCCGAGAGATCCGTAACAGATTCTCATTACTCTAAACTTCTCGTAATAATTCCGTTTTACTGTTTTATGCCTCTCTCATCCAATCTGTGAAAGTATCATTCCCACCTGCATATAAAAACCTGGAACACATTAGCTCAACGCTATTATCGCACTCTGAATTGTGAGCTGTAATTTTGGCTGAAAGGAATGGAAATTCATCATTTCTATGCACATCTCCCATGGTGATGAATGACATTTTTTTTTTTTTTCAATCATTCTGCTTTTCCTCAATTGAGATTAGATAAGGGCTATATTAACGACAAACAAGCCTTATACCATAACTAATACCAGAATATTGGCCACAATTTTTTTTTTTTTTTATCTCAGAGCTAAAAAGTTTTATGAAATTAAAATTAAAAACCAGACTTGTGAGTCATAAATCATAGCCTCAATAGTCAGGAGTTTGGAGTTGTTGCTAAATTATTAAGTTGCAAGGATATTATGGGCTGTCATTCTGTGGTCGATTACTAGCCCAAGACCAAAGTGTCCATTTCCGAAGTTGTCTATTATAGTTAGTGCTGGTAAATGACTTGCAAATTATAGTCCATTACATATTCCAAATTACAGTACATGACAATACTTGTAGTGTAATTTCTCGTTTTAGCTAAAATAATCAGATTTTATTATTATTATTATTATTATTATTATTATTATTATTATTATTATTATTACTTTTGACTTAAATCATTTATAACATTGATTTAAATGGAATAATCTATAAAGAAGAAGAAGAAGAAAATGCATTTGTTGGTAATAATATGGCGTGTATTGGACATTACATTATGTCAAGGTTTCCCAAACTGGGGTTCAATGTCCCACTGGGTGATAATAATAATAATAATAATAATAATAATAATAATAATAATAATAATAATAATAATAATAATAATAATAATAATATTCATCAGTAAAGGATGCAGTGTCGAAACATTAAGAAGACTTCTTAAAACTAAATTGATTTTGGTCAATCCAGTGGTTAGTTGATGTGTGGTTTCTCAGTTTTCTGTGTAATTTTGGCCATCTGACTGGTGACTGGCTAATGTCTTTGTGTGAATGTCCTCACAACTGTACGACTGCAAATAGTTTCTGTAAGTGTATGAATTGTATACTCTAGTGGTGCTTTAAAACACATGCTAACGATCCCTTTGTTTTAGAAGCTATGGATCAGCAGACAATTGATTCACACATGATTAAAGAGCCTCAAAACAGGCTTTTTGCTTGTACCAATTTACTGTTATAAAAGTTGAGTGCGTCACAACTCTCAGAAGCAGAGCCACACACATTTGTTCACAGAGCTTATTGCCTGCTGATAATGAACCAGGCGTGATTGACTCGACCGGCCATTTCCATATCTTTTTGTAGATTCTTGGAGTCAATTAATTTATGCTACTATTGAAGATGTATTTTAATTAAGACTGCTAGGGCTCAATTAAAATAAGAATTGATTTCTCCCCTCAATCTTAAATTGAACAATTTATTTTAAAGGAATATTTCAGCCCTCAAAATCCATCCCATGTTGTTCCAAAACGTATATATATAAGCTATAGAAGTAAGCACTTCTCCCTATAAAATTATGGTTCACAGTGGCCATGTCTGTCAAGCTCAAAAAAGGACTCAAAAAGGACTCAAAAAAAAAATAAAAAAATAAAACACACCATGAAAGAAACATAAAAGGTAGAGTATATACCTCACATGCTGTGAGACGTCTTCCTCTCAAATGCATTGTGAGCTTTTATGATAACTTGTGTTGCTTTTTTTTCTTCTTTTTTTCAGACATGGTCACGGAAAAAGTTGCAACTGAAAAAAAAAGAAAAAAAAAAGAAAAGAAAAAAGAAAGTTTATTAAAAAAATAATAATTATAATAATATTTTTTTTATATTTAATATAAACTACAACCATTCAAAAACTTTGAGTCTGAAATATTATTTTAATCCACTTACCAATGCTGCATTTATTTTAATAACAACGCAGTAAAACTGTAATACAATATAATTAATATTTAATAATCATTATATTAATTTTCAGCAGCTATTAGTCCACAGTGTCACAGAAATCCTTCCAGTCCTTTAGGAACATTTTTACTGTCATTTTGGACCAATTAAAGCATCCTTGCAAAATAAATGAACGGATGGATGGATGGATGGATGGATGGATGGATGGATGGATGGATGGATGGATGGATGGATGGATGGATGGATAGATAGATAGATAGATAGATAGATAGATAGATAGATAGATAGATAGATAGATAGATAGATAGATAGATAGATTTGTGTGGTGCCCAAACTTGCTGTTGTAAATGATTCCCTCATGTGATCCCATATCAGTTCAGATGCTTCCTTTCAAGACTGATCTATGTAGGCCATAGACAGCAAGGGGGCTAACTAAGCTTTTAAACAGCGCTTGTTTTTGAAACCGAACAAACTGCACAAATTGCATCTTCAACGGCTCTTCACAGCTCAGATTATTGGGAGGGTTTGAAAGGAGACTGTATTAATATTTCACATGCTCTGTGAATTAGGTTAATCTCCCCCCATTCCCCCATGCGGGACTCCAAGTTTCTTTCATTTCTCTTCAATCCTGTCTCATATTCACAATGGGAGGGCTGAGCTTCAGCTGCTCTGGGAAACCATGGCAGATGTGTTAGAGGGAGTGGGAGAGGAGAGAAACCAAGGTTGGGATTACAAAGCATGACATCTGGAGCTGATAACAAGATATACCCACGTCCTCAGCCGGCTCCATACATACACTTACATATACATTCAGAGACACAATCTCCCACATCCAGACACAAAGAACTGTTTTACAATTCACATTAATGAATGTGAGTGGTCCTGGGTGCTTTGTCAGTCGAAACAGTCGAAAGTTTTACTCAGTGTAGAAGTGGAGAGGATAGAAGTAGTATGAGACAAGGAAGATTGCATACAGGAGAGACCGGGGCTAGTTGTCACACAAAGTAGTTGTCACAAGGGTGAGTCAAAAACCCATATCACACAAACATTTGCTTGCTTTAGCATTTTTTTTTTTTTTTTTTGTATAATAAACAAAGAATTATATAAATGAAGCGAAATTACAGTTAAATAAAATTGCATTTAAATCTGTAAAAAGAAAAAAAAAATGCATATAATTAACACATAAACACATACATAACTAAAAATAACTCAAATTAAATTTACATTAAATGATATGTAAATAATTAATGAATAAATTTTATATATTATTTATTTCCCCTCTAAATTGTTATTATTTATGAAAGACAAAATGAAAAATGCATTCTTTTGCACGTTAAACTGCTAAAACTCTTTATCCCTTTGGTGAAAACTCACCAAACTCTGCATGAATGATCTGTAACTAATTGTGTTTTGTGTAATTATGGGTTGGATTGGATGTATGGTTGCCTAGAAACTAGCAGGTAAATTTGAGATATTAAAAAAAAAATCATTCAGCCCTGCTACCTCATTTGAAATGGAGTGTAAAGATTTCACAAAAATACATTTTCTAATTATGAAGAATAAAATTGCCTGAAGGACTCATAAGTTCTATCATTAAAATCGTTACAGTATTTTAGGTAAAACCTTAATTAATCGTATTCTTATGCACCACTCACTCAACATTTTATACCGCTTCGGAGATGTCATTCGAGTTTTAATGGATCTACAAATTAAAAATGTGTGCAACTCAAAAGACTCAACTCAAACAGCTGTAACAAACTTGATTTGCAATAAGTGAGTCTCCACAACAACAACAACAACAACAACAACAATAATAATAATAATAATAATAATAATAATAATAACAATAATAATAACAAAAAGCCTACACATGCATGCTTCATTTGTGCAATTTTCTGAAATAAATAAAGAAGGCATTTTTCATTGCAGTAATAAAACTGTTGTGATCTAATACACATACATGCTAAATCTAGTAATATTTCTGCGAGCAGTAGGGTAAGTATTAAAGTGTCAAGTACCAATGTTGAGCTCTAATACTGCAGACATTGCAGCTAAAATCCACATGAGATTCACAAGCAATTTTAGGCATAATTTTCCAGAGTTTAGTCCATTTCAACTTATAAATACTGGAGTATACTAATTGCTGCCTAAAGATATACTGTCTAAAATATATAGGTTCCCACTGTGACAACTCACATCATGTAGAGTGACAACATTCCTTGAGAATAGACAATAGTCTATATATATATATATATATATATATATATATATATATATATATATATATATATATATATATATATATATAATTAAATTTATATGCACAATCGAAAACATTACATGCCTGGCAAAAGACCAAACTGTTTTCAAATCGTAACAATGGGACTAAACACTTTAAATTGAACCCACCCTGTTTGTCGTGTTTCTTAATTGCATATTCTTTTTCTGCGAAAAACGCCACACAATAGAACTGAGATAAAGTATCCAGACCTTCACGAAATCCTCCCTCCCGACACATGAATTACCATAATAAAGCAAGCAGGTGTGCCACTAGTAACAAAACAAGCCTGGTTACAATCTTGTACACAGTGATGCAGTTGACATTGTTAAAGCTCTCCATTAAAAAGTTCAAGTCAGCACTAGCTGTGGAGGTAAACACGAAAGCTAATTACAGCAATTAAGCAGTATTGCCGCACTGCGGAATGCACCAAAATATTTTCCCCAGGCAATTTCATCCCGCAACAAACAATTGGTTTTTAAAGGGGTCGCTGAGGGTGTGTGAAGGGAACGGACAATGCAGGTCCCTGGTGACGTGTGGTAACTCGGTCTAAAATGATCTTTGTCCTCAAGGCTGAAAAGAAACCAGGTTTTTACCAGTTACTACAAATCTAGTGTTCTGGGTCAGTGCTTGAATCATCAGAGATGCACTGACCACAGCTTTGCCCCCTTCAGATAACATTTGATTTCACCTTTAGGCTGGAGCAGCTTTCTGAAAAATATCCTCTTTGTTTGAAAAGAACAGGGTGAAACTAAGCTAGCTAGATTCAGGTTTACAAACCACTCTTTCTTAAAGGCATGAATCACTAATACGGTTGCTCATATTTCAGGTTAGAGGTGTAGACAGACTCCTGGCTCTAACAATCTAAACTTTATAGCATAACTCACAGTTTCTGCTACAGACTTGGATTGTACCTTAAATTGTGCAGCTTTTAATTGTTTGGAACTCTGTTAATAGAAAAACACAGGAAAACACAAATTTGAGAGTAGGTCCTTGATGGTATACTGATCAATGAACAACATTTTATTATTATTATTATTAGTAGTAGTAGTAGTAGTAGTAGTAGTAGTAGTAGTGGTAGTAGTGGTAGTAGTATTTCAGATTATGAATGTACTATTTGTCATTGTGATTCCTATAAATTAGGGGAGAGTAAAACTCTCATAGTGTTACAAAAATAATTATATTAATCTTCTATCATATCTTGACATCAATAAATCCTATTATAAAGCACATCACAGTTTCCACAAAAATATGAAGTAGCACAACTGTTTTCAGTATTCATAATAATCAGAGATGTTTCTAGAGAAGCAAATCGGCATATTACCATGAATTCTGAAGGGTCATTTGAGACTGAAGACTAATGATGTTGAAAATTCAGCTTTGATCACAGGAATCAATTTTGATTGTGATATGTATCAAAATACAAAACAAGCTATTTTAAATTGCAGTAATATTTCACAACATAGGAATATACTTTTTGATCAAATGCATGCAACATTGGTTAGCAAAAGAAAGCTCTTTTAGGGTGCTTTCACACTAGCACTTTTGGTTGCACACTCGGGTTCGATTGAGTTTGGTTCGTTTGGATGATGTGAACGCTGTCTTCCGAACTCGGGTGTTCACCCGCAAAACGGACCCGAGTCTGCTAAGGGGGCTTTCACACTGGCAGTTTAGTGCGGAACGGGGTTGTTGCTGTAGTGTATTTCACGTGAATGTGCAAGCAACACGGACTTGGGTGTGCACTTGTTCAGGAAGTAAAGTATCCCGCGCATGTGTAACACTGTTGATATTATTGTTTCCTCAACACACGAGAGAGCCCAGGTTGATTCCACAGACTCCTCAAAGTCAAATAAAAAAAAAAAAATAATAATAATTATTATACTGTGCATAATATCACCAAAATAACAACAACAAAAAAAAAAGCTCAGTCTCATTGTCTTCTCCATGTGTTATCCGTGTGCGTTTGCGATTAATTAATGTATTTATTTATTCATTTTATTTATTTGTTTTATCAGTCAAAACATTGACTGTGACGTAATTTTAATACATGTAGAAAATATCCATGAGATGTTGGCTGCATGGGTAGACAGAGAGTAAGCAGTGCATTTTTTTTTTTACACTGCCATCGTATTCATCGTATTTCCTATTTTTTGTATTCACACCGCATGCAAAATAACACATTATCTATATTGTTTCACAATCACCATATGCAAAAATAAAATGCATGAAAACACATGACATCTATGAGTTTTTGTCCAAACTTCAAAGGTCTGTTTAAATTAATAAAACTAGAACCATTTGTTAAAAAAATATGTGTGGGACAGAAGGGCACACGTCACATCACAACAGACTATGATGGCCATATCATACATCAAAGCACATGACACACAGTTTTCGGAGGAGACCGCTGGAAAATATGACAGAATTGACAATACTTGTCTGTATTTGCAGTACACAAGCCGCAGGTCAGCTGCGCGCAACAAAAGCTGGCAGTATGAAAGCATAATTGGTGCATGCTGCTTCTGCTCTGATTATGCTCTGATTATGCATCCAGTGTGAGACAGGCATGTAAAGCCAACGTTACAATACAATAAAATACAAATGTTATTTCTATAGCACATTTAAAACAACTGCCGTTGACCAAAGTGCTTTCCAGCAACATTACATACAGTCACACAAACAAGATTTAACATTAAAAATGTAAGTTCACACACACACACAGACACACACACGCACACACAAATAATATTATATTATTATCAAGGCTGAACACAGTTGTGTTGTTTCATATTTTTGTGTTACTATCGTTGATATATCCCAACTGTAACCCTGAAAATGGAATGTGGAGGGAGGAAATAAATTAATAGTTAAACACAAAAATAAAGAAAGTGGCATGGCATACAACCAAGTATGGCGACCCATAGTCAGAATTTGTGCTCTGCATTTAACCCATCCAAAGTACACACACCAGTGAACACACACACCAGGAGCATTTATTATGCGACGCATGGGGAGCAGTTGGGGGTTCAGTGCCTTGCTCAACGGCACCCAAGTCGTGGTATTGCCGACCCGAGATTCACAACGAGATTCACACAACCCTAGGTTTAGGAGTCAAACTCTCTTACCACTAGGCCATGACTTCCCAATGGCAATTATGCATTAATTTATGTATTTGATTGTTGATAATTGATATGTATTTCAAAATGTAATTAATTTTAAACATTTAATTTTGAGTAATTTGGCCCTCCATACTTAGAATGAAAGTGTATAGCTTAGGTAAACAGATGTCATAAGATAATTATTTTCCCCTTCCATTTAAAAGCAAGTCATAAATTTCTCACAGTTATACTGTTAAATAACGTTGATTTATATAAATTATTTTGCATAATATATTACCAAGCAACAACTATTTTCATATTCCAAGAATCGTGTGTGTGTGTGTGTGTGTGTGTGTTTGTGTGTGTTATGCATTTATCCTAATTTGTGCACCTTCACAGTCATTGACGTATAAAAAAAAAATCTGCATATTGCATCATGTGTGAATTGAATTAATTTTTGGGATATTGATTGGCCTGGACTGTAAATTGAAGCTGTATCTGTGAGAATATAAATATGAACTTCCGAATGCCAAGCACACTTTCACCAATAATACTTCACCCACTTTGTGTTCCACTCCAGCTAATCAGATACGATATGCTTTCTAAAGTTAGGACACATAAAAAAACTAAACAATAAAGGAAACTGTTCAGAGAAGGAAAACTCATAATGAGCAGAGAAATGCCCATTTTCTCAACAGCAAAAAGCCATTTCTTTTGATGGCCACTGTACACAGTGAGGAGAAAATAATTAGGGGGCTGTTGTCACAGTAAAACATTGGAACTCTATCGGGATGCATCAAAAACCTCCATTCATTAATTTAATTGGCTGGTGATGAGATAGACCCTGTGTTGTATGACTCTTATTATTAGGCATTCTTGTGGAAAACGGAAAAGAGATACGAAGGCCATTCACAGCTGAGGAAAGCCTAATCGTTCTCTGCAATCTTTTCCCATCCCCGCATGAATGTATAGAATTTTCGGCTGCTTCTGCGTGGGAGACGTAAGGGAGATGGTGAGAGGGATAGTTGACTCCTGGCCCCCCGGTCTAGATGGACATATTCGCCCGTGAATGTCAAGAGAGCAGGCGTTCTGGGAGAAGCCATTTCTTCCTCAAATGCTACGGTAGACACAAAAGAGCTCAGTGTTGTGTGTTTGAGGGGGGCTCGCTGCTCATTTTACCAGCGTAAGAGCTATCAGCCGTCTGAGTCTCGCCGGCAAACAATGCCCGCATCTGATCAAAGTGCACAGAGACGTGACATTCACATTCAAGTTTACGAGCTGGCGAATGTATTATTCCACCGACAAAAGAGGATGGGAGAAAAAAAAAAAAAAATGCAAGCAAGACAAGGGGAAAAGGACGTGATTGAGAGAGGGATCTTGAGAGTGTGTAAACATTTTTGCAATTTTTCATTGACAGTTCCCAGAGGAAATTTCCACCCTCGGTTTGTTTCATATTAAGAGTCAACTTAAGAGGTTTTTTAATAAATAAATATTAATGATTAGGGATATAGTTAGCTTAAAATATTATGCAAATGAATACATTGAATCAAATTGCATATCTTAATATTTTCAGATTAAAAATCCCCAAAATATGACAATTAAAAAAATGCATTATATATATATATATATATATATATATATATATATATATATATATATATATATATATATATATATATATATATATATATATATATATATATATATATATATATATATATATATATATTATTGTGGCAGATGAGTAGAGTATTGAATAGATATCACAAATATGTTTTATTTGTATTTATTTTTACCTCCTACAAACAGCAAGCAGTATGGCTGCAATAGTGGACCTTGAACTGAGACTGCGTTGCTGTCAGTTGTTGAAGCCCTAAGACTCGCTAAAGCAGCTTCAAAATCATCAATACTTAACTTAGTGGATCTGTTGGCTACTTTTGACATGGTTAACCACCAGATCCTCCAGTCAACCCTATATTGGCAAAGGGCATATCAGGAACCACACCCCAATGGTTTGAGTCTTAGAGGAATGAGGTGTCAAAGTCACAACAACTAGATACTTGGGTGCCTCAAGGCTCAGTTCTGGAATCACTTCTCTGTCTACATGACACAAATGAATGTCTGTCATTCAGAAATATGACTTTTCATATCACTGCTAGGTTGATGGCACTCAACTCAACCTCTCATCTCATCCTGATGATCTGACATTGGCTTCTCGCATCTCAGCATGTCTAACAGACATTTCTTGCTGGCTGAAGGACCATCAACGTAAACTTAAACTTGCCAATACATAACTGCCGGTGGTGCCAACAAACCAATCAATTCATCATAATTTCACCATCCAGTTAGCATCAACTATAACTCCTTCAAAATCAGTCTGAAAACTTGAAGTTGTGATTGATGATCTGATGAATTTCTCAGACCACATTGCTTAAGACTGGTTTTGTTGTTCATGAACAAATATTAACCTCAAAACATGTAAAAAAAAATATTTATTTACAAATTCATATATATATATATATATATATATATATATATATATATATATATATATATATATATATATATATATATATATATATATATATATATATATATATGAATTTGTAAATAAAGATTTAATATTTAATAGTAGAATAGAATATTTAACAGTGCAAAGTGTGACCCATACTCATAGACTTTATTAAAGTTTGGGATGTTGTCTGATGCGTACAATATATCCAACCCTCCATGACCTCCCTCTCAATTATCCAACCATTCTTTCATTCCCTCTCTATTCTTGTCAGTAAGAGTCCCCCTTCTCCAATTTTAAAGGTCTGGCCCCCATTCCAGTGTAAGGTATCCTGCACTCTCTCCATATTGTTGTCAGACCCTCCATTCACTCCCACAACAACAAAAGAGATCGAATGATCAACGAGGCGCCGCTTTTCAACCGGAAGCAATCACATGACTATCCAGTGTTTGAGGTATACACAAAAAGACAGACATTGTAAACCAGTGAAGAATTTTGCGAGTGAAAATAAATGCAGCTAGTTATACAATTTTGATGAAAATCACATGAAAGTGGCAAAGAAAAAAAAAATCTGCATGTGTACGTAATGATATGTCACTAATAAAATGCATATATTTAATTACTTCACGCTTGCAAAAGTTTAGAACTACTCTCTCTTTCTCTCTCTCTCTCTGTATATATATATATATATATATATATATATATATATATATATATATATATATATATATATATATATATATATATATATATACCAGCCAGTATCTGGTGTGTCCACCATTTGTCTCACGCAGTGCTACACATCTTCTAAACATAGAGTTGATCAGGTTGTTGATTGTGGTCTGTGGAATGTTGGTCCACTCCTCTTCAATGGCTGTGCAAAGTTGCTGGATATTGGTAGGAACTGGAACACGTTGTCGTATATGCTAATCCAGAGCATCCCAAACATGCTTAATGTCTGGTGATTATGCAAGAACTGGGATGTTTTCAGCTTCCAGGAATTGTGTACAGATCCTTGCAATATGGGGCTTTGGATTATAATGCTGCAACATGAGGTGATGGTCGTGGATGAATAGCACAACAATGGCCCTTAGGATCTTGGCACAACAATTGTCCATAACATATGCCTGCCCATACCATAACCTTACCGCCACCATGGGCCACTCGATCCACAACGTTGCCATCAGCAAACCACTCACCCACACGATACCATACACACTGCCAACCAGTGGTGGGAAGTAACAAATTACAACTACTCACGTTACTGTAATTAAGTCGTTTTTGTCGGGTACTTGTACTTTTTTGAGTATATTTTTAAAGCTGTACTTTTACTTGTACTTAAGTAGGCTACAAATTAAGCAAAATAATCTACCCTGTTGCTTTTAAATCATAGTTCGTTACTGAGTACGCCCACAATTTGAATTGATATTCAACTTTTTGAAGACACTTCAGTAGCCAATAAAAATATCCAGTCATGAAGGGACCAATCAAAACGCTGATATCTGAACCGGGAAAAGCGCCGCTGCAGCAGGTGAAGAGGTGAACAGACAGAGATGGAGCTCAGCGTGATTTATGGACTCAGAGCTTGGAGAAACAAACTACATGGTAGATATCTATATTTGGATACCGATACTGAAATATTTGACACGGTTCTATTAATAATTTTCCACAGTGAATATACACCAATACAATCTGTGTCTTTCTCTCCTCTCCGACGGTGATTTTTACAATCATCCGTCTCCTGTAAATTACAATCTGAATGTCTGTGTGGGATTGCAGGTATTCCGCATTATTATAATAATTCCTGTGCAAATGTGCTGAGCTCATTATTGTTACATGAGAACGCTATCATGTAATTGCAGAAAACTGGATGCGAGCTCCCAAATAGGCCTAACCTAACAAATGAACTGCTTGAGCGCAGACTGTGTGCAGTCGCGATCTCTCCATGCTTTTAAAGTATAATTTATTTCTCTTTGCTCCTGGATTAAATTTTGTCAAAAGTTATCAACCATTCAGAATAGATCCACACCTCACCGATGAAAATCATTCTAGAAGTTTTATTGGTTGTAATTGAAATGCACCAGAAAGTCTTTCAACAATCAAATATGGAATTTTAGTTATTCACAATGTAAATTTATGATAGCAATGTCTGGAATAGGACATTTGTCTGATTTGTACATATAAATATTCTGTCTAATGTCTGCATTCACATTTTACAGTCATTACAGGTCAAAGCCATCTAATGTTCCATTAATCTACATAAATAGTCCTAACATACTGTATATGGCTCTTAAATCTTTGCTTGTAAAAATTCAGTGTGGTCATATTTTGAATACCTTAAACTGAATTGAGGTCATTTGTTTTATAATTTTATTACTGACTGTGTACTTCTCTTTATATATGTAAATAAAAGCCTATGTAAAATATATTCATCATATAAAGTGAATGTGTCTTTTTAGAAGACTTGGATTAAACTAATTTCAAAGCTTGAAAAAATGAGTGCCTTGAAAAAATGGATGGACAAAAAAATATATATCTACAGGTATATGGCAGTATACGGTATGTGGCAGTGTTGCCAATGGTATTGAAAATGATTGTACATCATGAAATCAAAAACAACCCTACTTGCTTTTTTAGTGCACAGTACTAGTCTTGTAGCAAATAGTTGAACCATGCAAGTCAATACACTGGGATCAAAATTGTCTGCCGTCGCTTCCGGCTCTGGAATGGCGTTCTTGTTCTGATGGAGTCATTTTGACTGCTTGGGAGAATCCTCTTGTTAAGTCATAATGCTAGGACTGCTGTTTCCAGGTCCAAGCTTCTACTCATTTCAATTGAGAATACTATCTCAGCAGCCATTTATTAACACTATTTCTTTAATATTACGTATTTAAGCTAAGCATAATTTGCTGTGCACACCACAGTCTCCGTGCTCACAGTGTCTCAGACACTAATATTTTAGCTTAATCAGTTTGTTGTTTTTTGGGGGGTGTCTGGCAGATCATTAGGTCCCAGAAGTGAATGTCAGACGTAACAAGCAGACTTCTTCTTAAATGGGGTCCTATAATGCTTTTTCACTTCTTGAATTTTAGTCAATGTGTAGTGTGTATGTTTGGGCATAACAAAGATCCACAAAGTTAAACATCTCAAAGTCCACTCCAAAAGGAAGATATTTCTCTTTTTTTTTTTAAATCCCTTTTCAAGAACTACCATAAACAGCTTATGTGGACTACAGCGTTGTTTTTCAAAACAATATCAAATTGACATGGCGATATTGATGCAATCCTTATCAGAGGGAACTTGCTGCTTTGGCATGGGACGGGCAGTACCGAAACACCATCTGAGGTGTTCACCAATCACAACACACTGGGACAGCTAACCAATCACAACACATTTTGTTTATCGGAAGGCAGGTCTTCATCAAACCCAGAACTAATTGAGACATTTGTGCCAAGCTGAGGAGTAAGGTATTGTAATAACGTAAATTATGTGTAAAATAATGTTTTTTTCGAACCACCAAGCATGAGAGCATGTTCTAGTAAACCCCCAAAACAAATTCAAGACATTGTAAAAGAGCATAATAGGATCCCTTTAAACATTCCTATCCAACCAAAGTATTGAAGTTAGAAATCCCTGTATCATGACCACCAAGTAACATACCTTGTCAATAAGATAAAAGTGGGTTTTGTTTAAAGTTGCTATTATCCATGCACATAGATCACTGATATGAATATGTTTTGGTATCTAAATATCACCAGCTAAAAAGTAACTAGTAACTTGTACTATTTTTTGAGAGGAGTACTTTTTACTTTTACTTTAGTACTCTTTTGACAGCGGTACTTTTATCAATGTAACAGTACAACTCTTTCCACCACTGCTGCCAACTGCTCTGTACAGTGAAAACCAGGATTCATCCGTGAAGAGAACACCTCTCCAAAGTGTCAGACACCATCGAATGTGAACATTTGCCCACTCACGACGGTTAGGACAACGAACTGCAGTCAGGTTGAGACCCCCAATGAGGACGATGAGCATGCAGGTGAGCTTCCCTGAGATGGTTTCTGACAGTTTGGTTATGCAAACCGAGTGTTGCAGCAGCTGTCCGGGTGGCTGGTCTCAGACGATCTTGGAGGTGAAGATGCTGGATGTGGATGTCTTCGGTTCGTGTGCTTACACGTGGTCTGCGGTTGTGAATTCTCTGAAACTCATTTGGAGATGGCTTATGGTAGAGAAATGAACATTCAGTTCACAGGCATAAGCTCTGGTGGACATTACAACTTAAAACTTGCGAGATCTGTGTTGTGTGAGAAAACTGCGCATTACACCGTCACCTTATACCTAAGGCACACCTTTGCAATAATCATGCTGTCTAATCAGCATCTTGATATGCCACATCTGAAAGGTGGATGGATTATATTGGCAAAGGAGAAGTGCTCATTAGCACAGATTTAGACAGATTTGTGAAACATATTTGAGTGAAATAGGCATTTTGTGTACATAGAAAATGTCTTAGATCAGAGAGTTCAGCTCATGAAAAATTAGGATAAAAACAAAAGTGTTGTGTTTATAATTATGTTCAGTGTGTGTGTGTGTGTGTTTGTGTGTGTGTGTGTGTGTGTGTGTGTGTGTGTGTGTGTGTGTGTGTGTGTGTGTGTGTGTGTGTATATATATATATATATATATATAAAATTTATATAATTTTACGGTTACTTCTGCTGTAATTGCATTATAGCATATACTGTATATACTGTATTAAATATACGGTAATTCTATATAAAACAATAGTGGTTTCAGCATCATTTATGGGGTGCAATCTAACATGTTAATGCTTTGTTAAAAAAAAAAAAAAAAAAAAAAAATATATATATATATATATATATATATATATATATATATATATATATATATATATATATATATATATATATATACAGTATATATATATATATATATATATATATATATATATATATATATGTGTGTGTGTGTGTGTGTGTGTGTGTGTGTGTGTGTGTGTGTGTGTGTGTTTCACATTATTTATATTTTATTCCACAGGGCTCTGTCCCTTCTCCTTTAAACATGCTGATCATTTCCTGCTTTTATAAAGCCCCTCCATCAGAAATACGCAGTGGACACAGATTGGTTAGCTGGTCCAGTGCGTTGTGATTGGCCAGAACACGTCTGGTGTGTATCTAATCTTACTCCTCACATCTGTGGCATGTGCTTCAGTTGTATAGTAAACAATGGTGCCGATTGATACCCATGCAGATGCAGAGCATGTGCAGAGCAGGGCAACATGAGGTACAACATTGAGAACCGCTGCTTTAGAACATTGGTTTTGAACTTATGAATCCATTAGAATTGTTAGAAGACAGAATTGTGATTCATATATAAAAATATTTTTATGTGCACATTAGGGCTGCACGTTCTCAAGTTTTTCATTAACCGTTAACCGAGGCCCTTAGCGGTTAATACTCGGTTAACCATAGTGTGCCATAGTAACCATAACCATAGTAATTTCCGGACATTGGCCGAAAAAAAAAAGGAATGTCCGACAAAATTTAATCTCTCCGGTCAAATTGTCCTATTAAAACTGCCTAATAATGCCGCCCATTAACACAATCTGAATTTGAGAATAAGCCTAAAATGTATAAGGCAAAAGGTAACAAGCAGACTCCGCGGCCGCCTCGCTAAGGCTATGACTATGTTTGACACGTAACGTTACAATATTTGAAAAGCGATAATTATTTATTTATTTATTTAAATTACATTTATATCTGAATTTATGTCAACCTATAGACTTTCAAATATCAAAATGTCATGAATTAATATGTATTTTTGTACAAAATGACATATAAACATATTTTCCTATTATACTTTGCCTGGAAACGCTTCCAACAAGGCGTCGGTTCTATTTCTAGCATGCACGCGTCGAGCCGCGCCTGAGCCGCGCGTCTCACGCAGGCAGTCGGCAAGCTCTAACCTGTTAACATGGGAACCGAATTAAAAACA
This sequence comes from Carassius gibelio, assembly GCF_023724105.1. Classification (NCBI taxonomy): domain Eukaryota; kingdom Metazoa; phylum Chordata; class Actinopteri; order Cypriniformes; family Cyprinidae; genus Carassius; species Carassius gibelio. The sequence continues at coordinate 4,951,090 of NC_068396.1, forward strand.
GACACGCCACGCAGCTGAGATGCTTTCGCCACGCATCCAGTGTGTCCTCGACCGGTCTAATGATGCCCGGGTGTTGGCTGTTGAGATTACAACAACGAGGTTGTACTTGAAGTATATCTAAGCACTGTATTGCAATACTTGCATTTTGCCCCGTCACTCGTATTAGCCCGCTTCATATTAGAAAAATGACTTCTTCTTGTGGACATTACAAATGTCTGGGAGCGCTCTGGCGGTCTCTGGTGGTGCAAAAATGTATTACAACTAAATTCAATGCACGCCATTGACGTCACTTAACCGAGCAAAATGTTTCACTCGGTTACACAATTTTTAACGGTTAATCGGTTAACCGGTTAACCATGGACACCCCTAGTGCACATAGTTTTCTCTTCCACTTCTCTAAAGCAACACAACATGCTCCCGGGGGCGGGGTTTATCACGGTTTGTGACGTAATAAAAAATTAAAAGAAAAGTGATGTGACACAGCAAAGTATGTTGACCCATACTCAGAATTCATCCTCTGCGTTTAACCCATCCACATCAGTGAACACACACACACACACACATTTATTTTTGTGAAAGTGGGGACATCCCATAGTGTAATGGTTTTTATAATGTAGAAACTGTATATTATAATCGCCCTACACCAACCCTATACCTAACCCAACCCTCACAGGAAACTTTGTAAATTTTTACTTTCTCAAAAAAAACTCATTCTAGATGGTTGTTAAGAGTTTTGAATAATGGGGACATGGGTTATGTCCTATTAAGTCACCCTATTCTTGTAATACCTGTGTCATACCCATGTCATTATACAGAGTTGTGTCCTGATATGTCACAAAAACATGCGCGCGCACACACACACACACAGAGCAGTGGGCAGTCATTTATGCTGTGGCGCCCGGGAGGCAGTTGGGGGGTTCGGTGCCTCAGTCGTGGTATTGCTGGACCGAAACTCAAACCCACAACCTTAGGGTTAAGAGTCAAACTCTCTAAGCACTAGGCCATGACTCCCCCACCAAACCTTTTTTTGTTTTTTGTAATGAAACATTCTGTGACATTCATGTGAACTGTAATTTTCTGACTCTGCCTGTCTTCAAATGATACCAGTCTTCAGATGTCTCGTGTAATGTTTACCTACAGCAGCTACTTGGCAATGCAGTACTGCAGGCCAGTTTCAACACCACTTCTGGCTTAAGGATAGAAAAATCACAAAGGAGTTCTCTTTCACATCTCAGTTCTTTCTCCAAGGCATCAGTGGGAGTGAATGTTAAATCCGTGTTCCACTTCAGTAATGTTGTGTATTCGTTTGGACCGTCCAGTAATGAATCAAGAGCAGGAATCAGGAACATGCATTGGGAAATTGAATTGGGGCAGTTTTGATTTTCATGTTTACTTCAACTCTCATGTTTCTCAGATTGCTGGCCTTTCATCCAAAAACTCCTTGGAGGAAACTCTCTCAAACTGTGCTCATATTTGCCAAGTCGGCAACTTGGAGATTTCGATATAAACTCATCAAATTCTTCCAAGAGGAAATCATCTGAGCTGAAATCCACAGTAATGCTCTGTACTCTTACAGCATGTCACATACTGACTCATTTGAGTCTATTTTTAGGCTTGTAGGAGAAACACCTGAAACAAAGCCTCCCGAACAACCTCTGTTTGTGCAAAAGAAAATACTGAATGAAAAAAAAAAAACATATCACCATCCTACTTAATCCATTCTCAACAAATATCTATTGATTAACATGTAAGTATCATAGATTTTATTCACCCTTTCATTGCATTTAATCAGTTTATTTTTGTCATTTGTAGTTTTTATATTATTGTTATTATTGTTATCATCTATATTTAGCTCGCTTTTGATTTCAGTTTTAGTAATTTTAATACTTCTGCATGGAATAAGAAACATTGTGTTGGCAACTAACTGAAATAAGTTTGTTAAAATGTTCCATCTAATATTTATATTTTATTTTAGCTTTATTTCAATAAACAAAAGAAAATACTGAATGAAATTAAATTTTCCATCATACCTTTCACAACAGATATCCCTTGATTAACATGTTGTTAACATTAAATCCTTCGGAATTAATATTTAATAATCCCCATTCATTCATAATTTTTAATTAATTTGATCTAAATGTTTCTATTTATCTGCCAATTTTGATTTCAGTTTTAGTAGTTCAATTAGACTTTACGTATATTTCTAGCATTAAACAATGTTCATCTAATATTTATATTTAATTAATTCCAGCTTTATTTCAATTAACATATTTCAATGAACATGTTTTAGTTAGTTTTAGTCAGTGTGTTCAAACTAATTTCAGTTATTTGTCCAATAACTCATCTGATATTTAGATTTGATTTCATCCCAGCTTTATTTCAATTAAAAAAAAAGAAAACACTAAATTAAATCCCATATGTCCATCATACTTAATCCATTCTCAGCAAGTATCCCTTGATTAACATGTGAGCATCCCAGATTTTATTCAACATTTCGCCACATTTAATCCGCTTCCTCCCCAGCTCTCTCAAAGCCAGCACTGTGCCAAGATCGCCCATTATAGATGTCAATCAGCTCTGGTACAACTGCACAGAACACATCTACAGGGACAGGATAAAATGTGGGAGTGAAAAAAAATGGAAGGATGCGTGGAGAGGCGGCTAAGGAGAAACCTGGTTGATAGCAGAATGCCAAGCGGGTGTTTCTTGTTGGAATCGACTGTGAAGGGCAAGCTGGAGGTGTGAGGGATCTATATTTCGCCTCTCGTGCTCTTCTTCCTGTCCCAGAAGCCTCGCCGTAGCCACTGCATCCTGCAGCTCAAGGATCTGCTGAACATCTGCACACAAACCCATAGTCTCTCAGGCCGAGACACGGGGATATGTTCCCAGGGATCTGTTTGCATTTTCTCTGCCTCTCCTACACTTTCTTCCCACCTGCAGTGGGTTTAAGATGACGGGGAAGGGCAACAAGAAAGTATTAGAGGGCCTCGAGGTGAATAGTGGCACCCTATAAAGCTGATGAAAGGTCATTTATATTCAGGAAGATGAAAGGAAACATGTGCTGAGGAGAACTGGAGCAGCTCATCACCCAATTGGACTTTTGACTATACATACTGTACCATATAGTTTTCTCTCCTTACCTATAAAATAACCTTTCTTTTCAGAAGTCTAAGACCGTCAGTGAAGAGAAAATATTTGGATTAGATACTCTAGACCAGCGACGAAAAAAAAAATAAAAAAAGTGGGTCATACAGATCTATTGTGATTAAAGGCTCACAGATTGCAAAATTATACTAAATAATAAATTGTGTTCTGTTAGGACAGAAAAAAAAAAATAAGGCAGTATTTTAGTTATATCTATCTATCTATCTGTCTATCTATCTATCTATCTATCTATCTGTCTGTCTGTCTGTCTGTCTGTCTGTCTGTCTATCTGTCTGTCTGTCTGTCTATATGTCTGTCTATTAGATATTTATTTAAAATAAATTGTTACTTTTATTCAGTAAGGATGCATTTATCTGTTCAACAGTTAATGTCTCAAGCCACAAATCAGAATCTTAGAATTATTTGTGAAGGATCATGTGACATTGAAGACTGGAATAATGATGTTGAAAATTCAGCTTTGCATCACAGGAATAAATGAAATTTAGAAAACAGCTTAAACTGCAATAATATTCACAATGTTACTGTTTTACTGTTTGTTTTTCTTTCTTTTTTTCTGTTGCTAACATCCCTTTGTCCAATCTGTAGTCACATTTTCAAAACTCTATACACAATTAGCACAACATCCATCTGTTTTGACCATATACCATTAACACAATTCATGTTGTTTTCACACAATATGCAGTCAACTGACACGTTTCTAATATGCTTGAATCTTCTTTTCACACAAGCTTACCCCATTTTACAAATGCTTAAACACAGCATGACATAAATGAAGACCTAATGTTCCAAACTTTAAATATAGTTTAAAGTCTCTTTTCCTGCAACAACAGCAGCTCAACAAAGTATTGAAAAATGATCTCTATATAAAACACTGTAATAACTGTTAAGAGTTTTTAAGTAACAGTTCACAGAATTAGCTGATTCTCAGTTGGGTAAATAGTCAGGTGTTGATGCTCTTTCCATTACATCATAGCAGGGTATAGGAGTAAGCTGGACTATATATTTTTATGTTAGTTTGTTCTCCCCTTACACATCTGGAACCTATGAAAGCTTATTACTGCCATGGAATATAAAGAGTAGTAAGGGTATTTTTTTCTCTCTTGCAATTGTTTTTTTTTTTTTTTTTGTCTGACTATTCTGATAAAGTATGAATTGCAAGGTGTAAGATAAATGGACAAAATTGATATTACTTTTTAAGACAGTATGTTGCCAAGAATTAACCAATTCAACACTTAAAAATGTAAAATGGGTTTCAGTTGAAGATTACAAAATGGATTTTTATATTGTCTATAATCAGGTAGAACTGACACATGTCTGGAGGTTTTGTAAAGTTAGTATTTTGACAATCACTGTGATATGATTGACTATATGTTCTTATTGGATAGAAAAGTAGTGCTAATGTTTTGACCGAATGACTAAATTTTGCATCAGGTTTGCTGTGTTTTTGATAGAATTAGTTTATGTAGAAAAAGCTATTCAGCAAATAAAATATTTTGAATATAGTGTTTGTATTTATTTAACAAAATGTGGTTCTGGAGAAAATTCACCTTTTGACCAAATTTGTGATGTAGGTGTGTTGCTGTGTTAAGAGTTTAGAAAAAGTACTTTAAGTATAGGTATTTGCTAGCATAAAAAAAAAAAATAAATAAAAAAAAATAAAAAAATAAATAAATAAATAAATAAATCCTTGGAAAGTATAAGAGTTTTCTCCTAAAAACACTGAAAAATCGTAAAAACTCAAACTTTTTAACTCTAGTGTACATTACTCTGCCAATATTCAGTGGACTTATGGACAGCACAGCTGGAATTGTTGCTTACTGCTCACACAAGGTCAGTTTGCTTGTTTCCTGTGTTAACTATCGAAACAGGAAGTTGTAGTGCAACGAATGAAATAGCTCAGACATTTATCCAAAAAATGATTAGTCATGGTCAGCATATGAATAAATTAATTAATCGATAACCGATAAATGAATGACTAATTAATTAATGGATAGAATAGGATAGGATAGGATAGGATAGAATAATAAATCAATCATTCATAGTCAATCAAAAGGTCAAACCATGTGCATTGCCTTGTGGGATATGATTTTATTTGGCAACTTGCATGATATGACAAATATTCATAACATACATTTGTAAGAACAGTGTGGGTGTAATGCATTTCTAGATAATTAATTACTGTAATTTAATCACATTTCCCTTGAAAAGTAAAGTAAATGATTACTCTTGCTTTTTTATATAATTAGTTACTTCTAATCTAATTGGATTTAATACTGATTATATAACAATTCTATATAAACCAATAGTGGGCATCTGAACATCAAAATTAACATCTAATGTGAAAATACACATATACAAATACTTTTAATATGATCTCCTTTTTAAATATTTTGTCAGTTCAAGAATAATTTATGCATATTCTATTGTTCAACTGGTCGAGGTTGAAATAGGATTTGTGAAGTAATGCAATACTGGGTAGAGAGAGTTATTAGCTAATTGCACTGTTGAAGATGTAATTATTAGCAATTATTAATTTATCTTTTTAGAGTATCTATCACTGCTTAAGTGCAGTAAATTTGTTATTTCTAGTCAGTGGTGTAAGCAGATGCACATTTTCATGTTAGACAGTATTTTACTGGATAAAAATGTGTATACACACCTGCTTGCATAAGATGCAGCATCTATATTTTTGGTCTATTTTCCCAGATCAATTTCGTCTACATGTAGTAGCACACTAGCATATAGATAACCTCACTGTAAACAGACACAGACTAAAAACCACACAACTTCAATGTGAATTTCACGGGGGTCTTTAAGGTGAGGAGAAACTAAGTTACAGTAAACAGTTAAAGGTAAAACGTAGCTTATCCTAAAAGCTCACCTGTGTATTTTCAAAGCCAGATGACGGGATTGAAAGAAAGACCTGTACAAGAAAGCAAGCAAAGAAAGAACAAATAAGTTTTTTGTCTCAAAGACCTACTTTGTGTTGCTTTTCAAAGAATTAACATAGCAATTAAAATACACCTCTCGCTCAAACATCCCTAGCTCCAAAAGTAATCGGGAGCTTGTCTATTAGCGGCTGGGACACACTGTTCTTTGCATTTTGTCCGATAGCAGTGCCCTTTCTGTGGCTCTAAATAAATAATTGCCGAAATATTCTAATTGGAGCCCAAAGGGTGAATGTCAAGCCATAAACCACACACTAGATCTCCTAGATCTCTAGATATTCAGTCCCTTATTGTTATACAGTTGGCTTTCAAACACACTGAAATACATCCAATCCACTTTGTGAAATCTTGCATGCACATCACACAATGCTCTCCCGTCGCTTTAAGACTGTCTGTCCACAGTCCAGCCACTGACCGCTCAACACATATCTCACACAAAATAGCAAAGAACTTCATTTGGATGGCTTTTTTTTTTCTTCTCTCTCTCTCTATCTCTCTCTCTCTCTCTCTGCAAATACATTTAAATAATTAACTAAATATCCCATATAGAATGTTCTTCTTTATTTTTGGAGTTACATATGTGGATTTATCAATAATAATTCTTACATTTGGAAGGATACATTTTTTGACCACACATGTTCTGATATGTTTATTTGTTGTCTTCAACAGTTTTGCATTATACATAAACAACCCTAAAAATATTTATTTATTTGTGTACTTTAGTCATTGTTCTGTGACTGATTGTCTAGTTGGCTTTGTCCAGTTTTAGTAATAAGTTATATATAACATTTTTTTCCCCAAATGTTTGTTGTTATTATTATTATTATTATTATTATTATTATTATTATTATTATTATTATTATTATTATTATTATATTGTTTTATGTTTATGGTATATATTGCAATTTTAAAAGGTTTTAGTAATTTATATTATGTAACTGCCATTTTATTATTTTTATTTATTTCTTTTTTCTTTTTAGCTTTATATTACTTTAAACATTTATTTAGTTTAGTCATTTCAGTCTTGTACATCTTAAAACTTTTTATTTCAGTAAGTTTCTTTAAATCTGCTTTAGTTCAGCTAATGGATCTTATTTTTAATAGTTTTAGTTTTAATTAAAAATACCAACACTGCCAACTCTTAGTCAGAATAAACTAAATGTAGATATTAAGCTGTAGGAATATATAATTCATTCAGATCTTAAATAGCTCCATGAAACCAAAATTATATCTTTGTCTCTGCATATATCTAAATTTAGCCACTTATCCCGCTTGGAGGATCAGTCTAAAAATGTCTTGTCCTATCTGACATATTCATCATCTCTGCATTTCTTATGAGTCCAGGATCTGTGATGTTCTTTAGCAGAGATGGAGAAAATATAATAAATCAAATTAACTTTGAGATAAATAGGTTCCTCAAAGGTGAGACCTACAATTATGACAGTATGTATGCATGTGTGCGTGCATGCGTGTGTGTGCGTGCGTGCGTGCGTGCGTGCGTGTGTGTGTGTGTGTGTGTGTGTGTGTGTGTGTGTGTGTAAATATAGATCTTAGATCAGGGTTAGGCTGAAGATGGAGAACATATGAGCTGAACAATATACCCCAGAAGGTCAAACCGACTTCATTTTGTCATGAAAATTGAAGAGAAAAATAGGTATGTCTTCCATACCTCCACGCTAAAGGCCGAGAAGGCTCCTCAAAGTGCTCTCATATCTGAAAGGCTTGACTTGTTTGATCGTGTCCTTCAGTGAATGAGAATTATTGGTAGATCCATCAGTCAGTGCGTTCTTTTATTTACCCACCAGATGAGTAGATAAGAAAACAAAACTAAAAATAAATAAATACATAATTTTAATATGAGGCAGAGGAAGGGAAAAAATAGGTGTTTGCAGCGTGACATTTTAAAATACTTTGAAGTTTAAGGGGATTACATAAACTATCGCCAGTATTGTTGCTTAGCTTGCATGACCTTATTTTCATTCCTTCTTTTCTTCTCTCATTTCACAGAATGAGAAACACCTGTGGAAGAGTGCCAAAGGCCACAGAGAGCACCGCTTTGATGGACTTCCTGTCTGTGCATGGGCATCTCTCTGTGTTACTGAACACATGAGTTACTAGGACTTCATTAAAACAACTGCGGTGTCATTTGTCAGGTGGAAGGGCTGACAGTTTTTGAGGTAATATTAGCAACTAGACTCTTATATTTTTCAAAGATAAAATGCTGCTTTTCCAGGGAGAATGAAAAAAAAAAACAACTACAGATACAATAAACAGAATGACAGATACAACAGAATGAATGATATAACGATAGAATAATAAAATGTTAGACAGACTGACAGAGACATAGACAGACTAGATAGATAGATAAAGTGACAGACATATAGAAATATTATAGATAGACAGACATACATATAGACAGATTATAGATCTAGACCGAAATATAGATAGATAGATAGACAGACAGACAGACAGACAGAAAGACTATAAATAGATAGATAGATAGATAGATAGATAGATAGATAGATAGATAGATAGATAGATAGATAGATAGATAGATAGATAGATAGATAGATAGACAGACAGACAGACAGACAGACAGACAGATAGACAGACAGATAGATAGATAGATAGATAGATAGATAGATAGATAGATAGATAGATAGATAGATAGATAGACAGACAGACAGACAGACAGACAGACAGACAGACAGTGACATACAGATAGAAAGACTATAGATAGATAGATAGGCAGTGTGACAGACAGATAGATAGACAGACAAATAAGCATGCTATAGATAGATAGACAAACAGACTACTAAAAATATTCCCTTATTCCTCATAAACTAAATTTTAAAATCCACAGACATAAATATAGTCTAAAACTCAGCACACAAAAAGTAGTCGAACGAAGTGGCTGGTATAACGGAGTGGGTGTTGATAAATCAAAGTAATAGGTCATTTAAAATGTGTGATGTTCTTGTGAAAGTGGGAGGCAGTACACTAAAACATCCAACTCCGTATCTTCCACAACAGGAGATTGTAGCTGACATCCCTGCGTGTGCCCCACTGGAGTCCTGCGCCACACTTCTCTTTGTCTGACACTGTCGCCCGGCAACCGAGGGGCACGTGGCTGTACCCTGGTGCTATCCTCCAGCAATTTGCGGCTGTCGCATCTGGACTAGGCCTCATTAGAACTGTGAAGAGACCTCTATATTATGAAACACACTGCTTATTACAAACATAATGAGAGCAGCTAACAGTTTATGCTACAGTTTAACTGGACAAAGCTAATTATTTTTACTTCATCACACCTATCCATAGATTAAAATCTAATTAATTAAATAAATCACAATTAGCTGTGATTTATTTAATTAAAATTAAAATTAAGTGGTTTTATCAGTGAATACAATTAAATGAAACAATTATAATTAAATTAACATTTTAGCCTTTTTAAAATAATAATAATAATTAGAAGAAGAAGAAGAAGAAGAAGAAGAAGAAGAAGAAGAAGAAAGCAAACTGATACAGTTGATTTTTAAGTTAAATTTAACAAACAAACCATTATTATTATTATTATTATTATTATTATTATTATTATTATTATTATTATTAAAACATGAATGCACTGCAAAACCAAGATGAAATCCAAGCTAACCCTATTTACTTTCTAAACAAGCATTCTTGGTCTTATTGTGCATGATGCTTTTTTTCCTTGTTGAGCTTTAATGAAAATTAAACTGCACCGTGCAATGATTTCAAATGACTTTATGTTTAGTAAATGTTTCATCTGGATTAGATTCGTAAAGTCGTTTAGAGGACTTTGTAGAATAAAGCATGCTTAAGCCTACTTTGAAGAATAATGCAGCCTTTTAATGTCAAATTAGGTAAACGTCTAAACACACTTAGCGGTGTTAACTGAATTAATCTCAAAAGTCAACACATTATACCTACAGCAGCCCTAGGTCTTATTTTATGGGTTAACATGAGCTAATGCTAATAGATGGTATGTCAACTTGATATATCCTATGTGTGTACATGGCTGCACAGCTGTTTGATCCTGCGATGCACAAGGTCATGCCAGTGCAGGGATTCAACCTCATGCATGTCTTCATATCACCACTTAATACACAGAGACAATTCCAAATGACCCTGACTTTCATTTTTTCTGTGCATTTCATTTCTTTCTTTTTCTTTTTTTCTGTATACAATGAAAAGGAAAAGGGTCAGAAATAATTCAGAGAGTGTAAGAAATGTGAGTGTATTCTTGGCTGTTGGCCTGGAAGGCAGATGAAAGCGGCATTTGTTTCGACCAAGCAAACAATGAACGGATATGAGGCGCATATGTTTTAATCACCCCAACGAAAGAGAGAAAGAGAAAGCATGTGTCATCTGGTTTGCATTTTCTGATTGCAAAGAATCGAAAAGTAAAAATAACTACAGAGATACATTCATCAGGCCTCTGTTGACAACTGTTACACACAAATGAGGAGCTATTTTTGCAATTGTTTTGAAAGCTTTATTTGGTCTGAGAAAATAACTCGCTCATTTAATCACCTAGAATGACATCAGCTTATTTGATCGACGGTGCCAAAACAGCCAAGAATAACCATTTCAATCAGCTTATTTATTGTATATGCATGCACTACCTGTAACCCTTGTGCTGTTCATCTTAAAGAAACAGTGCCCCCCCCCCCCCCCAAAAAAAAAAAACAAAAAAAAAAAAAAAAAAACAACTCTGATATCATTTTAAACACGATTATTTTTTTTATGAAAAAAATGAAAGCATATGCAGTAGAAAAACTCCATACGCATCACAAAGCAGTTCACATGGCTTGTCATACGATAGCTTCGCGTGACAAAGAGAACAGTCAGTTGGCATGATAAGATTTTAGAGCTGCGGTTATGGGGAAACAAACAAACATGTGGGCGAATCATTTTCGAGTAAACTATTTCTTTAACTGAACAACTGTAAGCATGAGGAAGTGATTGGATTCTTGACATTGATGGGTTTCACATAACATGATGGCATGTTGGGGGTCAGACGAGTGGTACCTAAACTGACAGGAAAATTGATGGATCAGATAACCAAACTCTCTGGAGTGTATGTGCAAAAGACATTTAGGCCCTTGAGTGGTGAAACATGATGATTTAACTCATATGATGATGATGATGATGCATATATTAGGTGACACTGACATTGGAGTGGCGTGTTTGCGTAGGCATTGGTAAAGCAAAATGCAGAAATTACAATTCTGTTACTCACTCTCATGTAATTCCAAACCGGTATGACTCTATTTCTATTCTGTTCAAAAAGATACGTTTAGCAGAATATGTTGCTGTTCCATAAGATGCTGTCACAGATGCTGTCAAACTCCAGAAATAACACAATAACAGTCGAATATATACATTTTATGATAAAATCACAAATAAAACAGTTACTTTAAACTGTAATACTATTTCACAACATTGCTCTTTTTTATCAAAAGGAAGCAGTTTAGTGAGCAGAAGAAACTTCTTTAAATAATCTTCAAAAAAATCTTTATTTTGTACATTCTGAAATCAACTATATAAAAATTGTGTCTAAAATTCTATTTTGTTTGCTTAATGACTACACAAACTGACATTGTGCATTACCCAGATGTGTCACGCTATGTGTGAACTTGCACTAATAGACTGCTGAAACCGAATATGCGATGCCTCATAAAACCAACAGAAGAACAACAACACGCCCGCTACAATTTACCCCCGAAGCATGTCCTGAGGGTAGACATGTAAAATGCCATTTTAGTTCCAGGGAAATCAGTCTACAAAGCGAATGAAATGATTAATGAATTAATTAACGAACCTCTTC